>NC_058132.1:137625709-137639675 GCF_016433145.1 Gracilinanus agilis | reverse complement strand
CTGGGCAAGTCACTTGACCCCCATTGCCCACCCTTACCAATCTTCCACCTATGAGACAATACACCAAAGTAAAAGGGTTAAAATATATATATATATATATATATATATATATATATATATATATTAGCAAAACTAATGATTTTTGTGGATTTACTTTGTAGCTTGATACATTACTAAAGCTATTGTCTATTAGTTTCATCACAGATTAGAATATATATATATATATATATATACATATATATATAAACTTAAAGTTTTCTAAGTATACCATTAGATCATCGTGTGGATAATCATGGCTCTTGTTTACTGATGTTTATAGGTTTCTCTTGTCTTAGTGCTGTAATTAGTACTTTCATAACTTTGTCAAATAGAGATAGGAAGAGGGAACACTCTTGCCTTATCGCTTCACTTATTAGAAAAGAATTTAGTGTTTTTTGCTTTGTTTTTTAATTTTTAATTTATTTATTTTTAAACTTTTTCCACTGTTACATGATTCATGATTTTTCCTTCCCCTCTTCCCTCCTCCCTCCCAGAACTGACAAGCAATTCCACTGGGTTGTACAAATGTTTTCACTAGATACCTATTTCTATATTATTCGTTTTTGCTATAGAGCAATCTTTTAAAGCCAAAACCCCAAATCACATACCCATAGATATATGTGCGATAAGTGATGTCAAATGTTTTTTTTCTTTTGTGTCTCTACTTCCTTTGTTCTTTCTCTCAATGTAGATTGCATTCTTTCTCATAAGTCCTTCAGGCATTACCTGCATTGTTGCATTTTTACTAGTAGTAAAGTCCATTCCATTGGATAGTTCCACAATGGTTCACTTTCTGTGCATAAAGTTCTCTTGGTTCTACTCATTTCACTCTGCATCAGTTCAGTGAGGTTCTTCTAGTTCATATAGAAATCCTCCAGATCATCATTCTTTACAGCTCAATAGTATTCCATCACCATCATATACCACATTTTGTTCAGCCATTTCCTAACTGAAGTGCACCCTCTCATTTTCCAATTTTTTAACATCACAAAGAGCGCAGCTATGAATATTTTTGTACAAATATTTTTCATTATTATCTCTTTCGAGTACAAACCCAGTAGTAGTATTGCTAGATCATAGGGTATGCAATCGTTTAAAGCCCTTTGGGCATAAGGAATTCAGTGTTTTGCCAATGCAGAAAATATGATATCTTGGCTACACATGTTTATATATTTTGGCAAATGTATGGAAGATGAATTGGAAAGAGTAGCGAATGGAGTCTGGGTATTGTTTATTTAGTCTGCTCCACTAATCAACTTTCCTAATTTTAAACTAAAACCAATCAGTTTTGAGGATTATGTACATATATATGTTATATATTCATCTTATTGGTCATTTCTTACAGAAAAAATATTTTACAACATTCATAAGCCACAATTTGTTCAACCATTCTCAAATGAATGGGTACCCATTTAGTTATATACACATCTATATACCTGCACATATGTATGTGTGTATGTATATATTTTAAATATATATAAGAGCCATTTCTGTCTTTTTTTAAAATAATTTTAACATAAATGAGTGTTATATTTTCAGCAGCCATTTTCCTCCACTATGATATAGCAGCACCATATTGACTGGTTTTATCCTGTCTTACCAGTATGACTTACATTTTGTCTGGTTGGAGCTGTAGCTAACACCCAGGTGTGTGCTGATTCTTAGCCAAATCCACAAAAAGCATCTCCATGTGTAGTTCTCTCATATCTTCCCCATTGCACCTTCATTTGAAATCAAGGAACAAAGTACCTAGTAGGTGGTTAGAAAGAAGTAACTGTTTTTCTCTCTCTTTTTATTGCTCATGGGAAAACATTGGGTTGCAGATTCAAATAACTTGTCTCTGATATCTTTATATAAGTACTACTGTAGGTTTTTAAAAATTTTTCTTTTATAAATCCTAGGAACAATATAGGACATAGGACAGGAGGGTAAAAACAGATAGTAGATAAAGAATTGGTTGAACAATCAGATATAAGATTTGGTCCAAACTTTAATGACTTTTTTTAAAAGTCAAAAAGAAAAATAATGTCAACTGTTGGGGGCTTTTTTAAATTTTCACTCTCAAATGCCATTCACGCTTGAGCTACCCAAAACATTGCTTATAAATATAAATTGTTCTCACTATGAAAGTTTCAGACCATCACTCTTTCTACCACCTGCTTTTCAGAGATACTGAACAGGTTAGTGGATAAGAGATTTTAAAGGGTCACTGTCACCATACAATTGAAAATGTGATTGCAAATTGGGTTGCCTGATTTCTGAAGGTTTCATTTTTTTTCTTCTTCTGCCTTCCTTCAAGTAACTTCATCAAACTTTTATTAGGCCTTTAATATGTGTTAGGAATTGTGCTAGGTTTTAGAGAAATACATATGCCCTTGGGAGACACAAAGATTTGAAAAGGGGCATAGGTCCTATCTTCAAGGGGCTTCTAATCTAGTAAAGGTAACATGATATGTATATAATTATAATATGAACTGAAATTTTTTAATTCAAATTTAAATAGTACTTTAAAGTTGCAGAGTAATTAGAATGCTCCTCCTTTCCTTCTTGGCAGAGGTGCAAGACTATGGATGTGGAACGAATGACACATATGCTGTCAGATTTGATTGATGGATTGGTTAATTTCGCTGAACTGCTTCTTTTTAAAAAATTCTTCAAGATAAAGGGAGGCTTTATGAGTGGGGGAAGGAGAAGGATATGTGGGGAAATGAAGGCAATAGAAAAGCAAAAATTATCAATTAAATTTTTTAAATCTTTTTTTCTCAAGTTTGTGAAGTGCTTAATATACATTATCTCATTCGAATTTCACAACAACCCTCTGAAAGTTGGTCCAAAATGAAACTCATTATCTTTTTCCCAAGACTATCATTCTTTTTTTACTATTCCAATTTTTATAAAACCAAATAAAACAGGCATTTTCACATACAAAAAATTATATATAGATGAAATCACAAATCTCTTACATGTTTAACTTACTTTTCTTCATATCTACATAAAAAAATCCCATCCACAAGTGTCCTAGTCCCTTCCTACCCTCCCCATATCATAAAAAGTATCATCTGAGAGACCGACATGTTCATACAAATTAAGTCTTTCATGTTTTCACCTTTCAGTTCACTCTCTGGAGGTAACATTCACAATTTATTCTTCTAATACTAATTCTGTAGCTGTGTGTAATATTCTCTTGGTTCTACTCATTTCACTGTTCATTATCCTGTGTAGTTCTTTCCAAGTTTTTTTTAATTAGCTGGCTCATTGTTTCTTATGGCGCAGTAGTATTCTACCACAATCATATGCTGCAATTTGTTTAGCCATCTCCCAACTGATGGACATCCCCTCAATTTCCAATTCTTTGACATTACAAAGAGAACTGCTATAAATATTTTGGAACACAAATCTCCTTGGGAAACAGACCCAATTGCTAGATGTAAGGATATACAGAGTTTTATAATTCTATGGGTATAATTTCAAATTGCTCTCCAAAATGGTTGGATCGATTGACAGTTCCATTGACAGTGTCCACATTTTTCCATCTCCCCTCTAACAGTTGTCATTTAGCCCTTTTATCATTTTAGCCGGTCTAATGGGTATGAGATGATACCTCAGAATTGTTTTGGTTTGCATTTCCCTAATCAGTAGTGTTTTAGAGCATTTTTTCATATAACTATATATGGCATTGATATCTTTATCTGAAAATTGACTGTTCAGATCTTTTGCCCATTTATCAATTGGGGGATGGCTCTTATTCTTATAAATTCAACAAAGTTCTCTATATATTTTAGATATAAGACCTCTCTCTGAGAGGCTATCTATAAAAATTTTCCCCCAATTTTCTGCTTTCCTTCTAATCTTGGCAATATCTGCTATTTGCACAAAACTTTTTCAATTTAATGTACTCAAAATTATCCAATTTACCCAAAACCACCACTCTTCCAAAGCTCCCTATTTCTATTAAGTATATCACCATATCTGTAGTTTTCTATGTTCTCAATTTTGGCATATTATTATTCCTATTTTATAAATGAGGAAACTAGGAGACTGAGGCCAAGTGATTTGCCTATGGTCAAATAGCTATTCAGTGTAAGAGACAAGAGATGAACTGAGGACTTCTTAGTGCCAAGTAGAATATGTTATCCAGTATTTCACATGGAATCTCAAAATATAATAAAATGTGAAAGGATAAGAGAAAGTCCAAACAAAATGCTCTAAGAAAATCTACGAAAGGCGATAGCACTTAGAATGTTTTTATAATGCTCTAAGAAAGAATGAATGAGTGCATAAAGTAAGGCACTGCCAGCATTAGTGGAGAAAATCTAAGTATTTTATGTGGAACTGCAAGTGAGGACAATGGCACTATGAGTAGACAAGGTTAAAAAAAGGGTGTTTTTTAAGGGAAGGAGACATCATTTAATAGACTCATGAGCAGAGGAGGAGCTAAGAGAATGAGTAAAGTTAAACATGAGTAAGAAACAGTACTTGAAAAAACACAATAAAAAAGTAAGAACAATAAATATAACAACATTCTGTAGAAGAAGCAGGAAGTGGTATGATTGTAGAAATTATGAATGCAAAGGACCTGCAGTCAACTGGTTAAACTCTTCTTGGGATGAATAATGTGAGGCCCAAATGAGTCAAGTCACTTAACCAAAATCACACAAAGTGGGGGTATGAATTCAGGGCTTCTGATTATGAAACCATTATTCCTTTCACTATAGTACACTATCTATATGGAGGGCACAATTGGTAGGGCTAGCTTTGGCAAGGAGGTAGCAACTTCATTCTCTGAGACTGGAGGAAAGGATCCAGGGATAGATGGGTAAAGACATCAAAAAAATTTTAGATGGGGGATAGGGTAGACAAAAAAGCACATTACCTGATGGCCTTACTTTCTCAGTAAATAAAGTCCAAGATAAGGTCCTCTCCTAGTGTAAAAGGGAATTCTTTGTTCTCTTTGTCCATTCTGAGTTTACACTTGTGAAAGGGAATTCTTTATTCCCTTGTCTATACTGAGTTAACACTAACTTAAGTACCCCTACTTGGTTGAATCAACACAAGCTTGAGTGGAGGAGGAGCTTGCAAACCACTTAGTGAATTCACACCCTTAGATGAGAATTTAACCTTCAGAAGGTGAGAAGTCAATCCCACAGACACCACCACCTGGGCAGTGCTAGACAATTTGGAAACTGTGATTGGCCTCTGTGAAGAGGGTTAGGGTCAAGAAGTCACCATAAAAGCAAGCCCCAAACTCCCTCAGAACAGATGGTCTTTGAGAAGATAGTCTGAAGACATTGTCTTCTGGAAATAGTCTTAGATAGTCTTTGAGGGAGATTCGCTGAAGCTTGTGGCTTGGATCATGGACTTAGACTCTGACTTCTGGACTACTTCATTGGGTAAGTGAAAGGCTGACTCCTTTCCTAGTTTCCTAAGAGACTAGCTTCTGTCTTGGAGGAGGCTGCATGGTTACTCACCACCAGCCTCCCTGGTTGAGAGCTAATTAATCTCTGCCTGGATCAAGCAGACTCAGAGTAAAACATTTAGGTTGATAGGATAGATAGCCTCTCTAACCCCTCACATTTCTCTTCTTCTCTATTTGTAAATATTTGTAAATAAATTTCTGACTCAAGATAAATTAAATATTGATGACCACATAATTTCATAAAATTATTGCCCAACCATTAAAATAAACCCTTACACTAGGAAAGATAGGATTGAGAGTGGGAGAGGAAGGAAGTCAGAAGATTGAGTGAAAAGGAAAATATTTGAGAAAGTCACTTTGGAGAATTTAGTAGAAGCAATAAAAAATTAATAAAAAATAATTTGCATGCCATAGTGAAGGCCTCATTAAGGTGAGAAAGCACAGATCTATAGATCAAGTCAACAACATTTTATGACCTCTTCTTGATTCCTTGAGCAGCAGGAGAGTGAAAGCAAAAAAGATAGATGATAGAAGGGACCTAAGGTCAGACAGTGAAACATATGGAACAATGTCCTTCTTAGTCTCCTCTCCTGGCTCTTAACCCATTCTGCAACCAAAGGTACATTTTCAAGGGTCTATCCTGAGCCCTCTTCTCTCTATATAGTCTCTAGCTTGTGACTTCATCACTTCCCTTGGATTTAATTAATGGCTATAAATACCCAATTTCAAACTCTCTTCTGAGTACCAAACCTGCACCAACTAACTGCCTACTGGATATTTCAAACTGGATGTCTCATAAAAGTGTTCAAAATGGAACTCATTATCTTTCCCCCAAAACCACCACTCTCCCAAACCTCCTGTTTCTGTTGAGAATATCACCATATGTAGTTTTCCAGGTTCTCAACCTGGCATTATCTTGAACTCCTCATTTCCCAATGAACAGATTCAACTGTCAAATCACAATCTTTACCTCCCTACGATCTCTTACATCCTTCCCCTTCTTGTTATCCATACAGCCACCATCTTAGTTCATTCAGTCCCTCATCACTTCTTGTTTGGACTATTGTAATAGCTTCCTAATTGTTGTCTCTGCTTCAAATCTCTCTCCTTTTATTCATGATGCCTTGGGTTTTCCTGTATCTGACTGTGTCACTTTCCTACTTCAATAAACTCCAGTGGAAACTTATTACTTCTAAGATAATACATAAATTTCAGTTGGGCTTTTAAAGCCCTTCACAACTTGACCCCCATTTACCTTTCCCGTCTCTTTATAGATAATTCCTTTTTTATGCCTCCCACATGGCCTTCCATCTCCCATCTTTGTCCTTTTGCACCGGCTGTCCCCTTTTCCTGGAAGGCTCTCCTCCTCACATCTACCTCATAAAATCTCTTACATTCTTCACATACAAATCAAGCACTACCTTTCATGAAACTTCCTGTATCCTTTCGACTTCTAGGGCCCTTGCCTGTTAAACCACTTTGTATTTATTCAGTGTATAAACCACCTTGTATTTATTCAGCATGTGCTTATATGTATATACCTGTTTCTTTCCTGTTAGAATGCAAACTCCTTGAGGGCAGGGGTTGTTTTTTTGTTTTTGTTTTTGTATGCCTAGTACATAACTCAGTGCCTGATACATAGAAAAAGCTTAACAAATGTTTTTTTTTTTTAAGTGATTTACTGAAGAGATTCAAGGGTAGAAGGTAGGTAATATTTAAAATGACTATCTTTATTGTAAAAAGGGAAATGAAACCTGAATGGCGCTAGGAGAAATAGAGGGAGACTGAGAGAAGGAAAAAAAATCAGGAAGAGGGAGATGGTAGCAAACATAGAAGAATAAGAAAAGTTAAAGGGCCAAGGGGACCTCGTGACCAGTACACTGGTGATTCTGGAGCACACAATGGAAAAGAGAAAAGAAGACTATGGAGGAGTAAAGCCATGACGAATGGGGAAAAGAAGAAAGACTGAAAATTGCAAGGGAAACGGATAAGAGGCGAATGGAAGAAATTCAACAATACTAGGAGGAAAATTAAGCTGACAAGACCAGGAAGGAAATGAAATATGTGATTTAAAAAGGAGAGGAGGAGGGAACAGGGAGGGGAGGAGATGGAAATAAAGGAAAAGAAGAAGAAGCGATTCTTCCGAGTTGGCACATTTTGACTAGAGGCCATGGAAAGACTGACACGTCTTTGGTGTTGATTCCATCCTGTGAATGGGGCTGGTCTGAGCGGCAGCAAACACTGATGTCAGTTTTCTGCACTTCCCGGAGATGGTCTTGCTGACACTGTTGGCAGTGATTGATTGAATGTCAGTGGACTAGTTGGGACATGTTATATAGGAAACAGCAATGCTGGGATAGCCTGTCCAAGTGCAAGATGGAGGGACATAAATAATGCAACAGATGACTGAAAATGGATTTAATGCCTTCAACATATTCAATCATTCCAAGTCTCATTCTAGTGAGAGAGACATTTAGAGTTTTCCTTTAAGGAAAAAAATGACAAAGTAGAGCATTTTAAATTGATCCCGTGGTCCTTTATGTATCTTTTCCTTTTTATGGAAAAGTCATCAAGGGCCCAGGTAATGATGATCATGATGCAAAGAAAATGTTGAGATGCAAAGAATTTGGATAATATAATCCAAACACTCTCTCCTCACCAGGTACTCTAAAAAGTACATGGAAAGGGGGCAGATAGGTGGATTGAGAGCCAAGCCTTAAGAGGAAAGGTCCTGGGTTCAAATCTGGCCTCAGACTCTTCCTAGCTAGTGACCTTGAACAAGCCACTTAACCCCCTTTGTCTAGCCCTTACTGCTCCTCTGATTTGGAACCAATACGCAGTATTAATGCTCAGACAGAAGGTGAAGATTTTTATTTTTTAAAAAATCCTCTTACTTTCCTCATCTGAGTATTCTGAGAACGGATGAGGTGATATGAATAAAGTGCTATAAACTTTTGGAGAGATAAATGGATATGATTAGTATTCACAATGTTGCATACACAAATTCTGCATGTGATGCACAGTTTAGGTTTCTTTATATGGAGGGAAAAAAGGTCCCTTTATCATTAACTACTCCAATAAGTCAGGGTAGGAAAATGGAGCAGAGAAAGCTCATTTAGAATAACTCTACTGCGCTAGTGAAAATTGCAAGAATGGAGCATAAAAGAATGAATCAATGATTTGGTGATTGCTCTATCCAGGGAGGACCATATGAGACAATGAGCCAGATCTCCATTAAGCCTCAGTTTCTTCCTAAGCAAAGATATAACCAAACCCTCTCCCCCACACCAAAAAAAAATTCATAACAAATCAAACAAGATCAAGTGGTATTAAAAATTTGTCACCTCAGGGAAATGGAAGGGGGAAAGAAACGTTGTCAAGACTGATTTCAATCCTATGTATTCCTTAGAAGGTCTCTGCTTTAAGTATTTGATCTTTTTGAGAGAGATGAGAACATTATAGCTCTGGTACATGTTGATTCAAATAGATATTTAGTTAGATATGAGATGGAGCTCTAACATATGAATTTCTTGTTCAACCTAAAATCATTAGCAAGGATGTTGACCTGTTTCAGAGAGTGTCTCTTCCTCTTCCACCCACCACAATGGCCCTAAGAATGAGTATACAATCACATGAATTGTTCCTCATGTCTGTACTAATCTGGCAGCACAGTCCTGAGCGGGGGGACAAATGCTCCATATGGCCCTATATTCTCCACATTACCTGCTACTGTATTGCCTCCCCAAACCCTTTTCTGTGGTGCTTAGAGAAAATGATAAAATAGCCCTGGTAAATCACCAAGGATTTGTTCAAGTTTTTAAGAACTTAAGTTTAATTTTAAAATTTAATAAAAATTTTAAATTTTATTTTTAAAATTACATTTAAATAAGTTTAAACAAATTCAGATGGAGAGGGGCAGCTAGGTGGCTCAAAGGTTAGAATATGGATTCTAAGACAGAAGGTTATGGTTTAAAAAAATTTCAAATAGAAAATCTTGGGGTATGGGTGTTAAAAGGGTCTATATGATGGGTGCAAAGTGCTGTCTCTCCCTGAATCCTTTCCCAGATCTATAGGATTTTAAGTAACTAGCCCAAGGACTATCAAGAACGTAGAAATCATGAAACACCTTTTAACCTTATACCACCAACTCATTATTATTTATTTAATCACCTATTTATTTTATTTTTTCAAAGGCAAATTCTACCCTTCCCATGGGGTGGGGGGCATAAAGCATACCACTGAAGTGCAAAAGGGAAAACTGGTTACCATATGTTTTATAGCGCTTGGTAGAATGCTGTTATATAAATCCGTGGTACTGCTAAATCCTATCATAACATTTGCGTTGAGGGACGTGGATAATGGCTGCTTTATGGGCTTTGCTGAGTGACGGTGCTGCAAGACTATATACACCAGAGACATGATTCGATTTGCAGCGCAAACAATCTATGTCCAAGCGTGGCATTTTATCACTGAGTTTTACCGTAATCATAACAAACAGGAATGCCATTTCATGGGACAGATGGTGATGGGGGATGGCTGTTAAGGGAGGGTATGCCAGAAGCTGGGAAGACTTAGCTGAAGACCAACGGTGAGTTTTTCCAATCTGGGAATATCCACTATTAGAAAGCCAGGCCCAAGAGGCTTTTTTTGTTTTTTGTTTTGTTTTGTTTTTGTTTTTGTTTTAATTTTAAACCCTTAACTTCTGTGTATTGACCCATAGGTGGAAGATTGGTAAGGGTAGGCAATGGGGGTCAAGTGACTTGCGCCCAAGAGGTTTTCAAGGAAGAATGAGGCAGAAATAGAACATCCCAGAGAAAGGAACAAAGACTGGGAAGCATTGGAAAAAAAATAGAGAGAAGGCGCATATTTGGGGCTCTGGAATTTCTTTATGTGTTGATGTTCACTGATCCAAATGAAGATGGCCTGAAGTCCATGTGGACAATCATACCTATTCTGCTCAGTTCCACAGTAAATGCAATGTTTTCTGAGTTGGAGAAAAAGAGAATTTTCTTTTTTGACTCTGATACTTTTCTATATTTTTCTGAGAATTTGACAAGAAAGCATCATTACTCTAGTCCAGTGGTTCCCAAACTTTTTTGGCCTACCTCTCCCTTTCCATAAAAAAATATTACTTAGTCCCCTGGAAATTAATTTTTAAAAATTTTAATAGCAATTAATAGGAAAGATAAATGCACCTGTGGCTATCACCACTCTCCTGGATCGCTGCAGCACCCACCAGGAGGCGGTAGCGCCCACTTTGGGAATCACTGGTCCATTCAAATAAACAGTTTCTAAGTTGTCTTTCACATAGAACTCCAAAGGAGCAAATCAAGAAAAAAAAAATGAAAATGTCCTTACCCTCAAGGGTCCTAATTAAGCCTCAAAATCTAGATGAAACTCAGGTTAAAAGAATTAGAACTAGGTAAATGGAGAAAGGGTCAGCTAGGTGGAGCACTGGATAAAACACTGGGTTTAGAGTCAGGAAGATTAGTCTTCATGAGTTCAGATCTGATCAGACACTTACTAGCTAGGTGACCCATGCCAAGTCACTTAACTCAATTTGCCTCAGTTTTCTCATCTGTAAAATGAGCTGGAGAAGGAAATGGAAAACCACTCTAGTGTCTCTACCAAGAAAACCCCAAAAAGGGTTCATAAAGAGTCTGAAACAACTGAAATACTAAGCAACAACAACAAATGGAGAAGGAGCAGGCTGCTAGAGGCTCTGTCTCTGTCTTAACCACTTGGGGACTTTTTGGAACAGCACTATAGCATTAGTTGACAGCAAATTCAGACTTTTACCCTTCCCTCATTCCAACCCAAAAAGCACAATCCAATCAGCAGGCAACAAAAGAGATTCTGGAAGGTCCTTAAATCTTATCTCATGGTTAAAAAGAAAGTATAAGTCAAAGAGTGTGAAAGTGATGAAGAGAAAGGATCTGTGCATTTAGAGTCAGTGAATGGGTTCCAATTCTATTAGCTCTAAGATTTAGAGATAGCTAGATGGGTGCGAAGCCTGGAGTCAGGAAGACCTAAGTTCAAATCCTGCCTCCTATATACTAGCTGTGTGAACCTGGGCAAGTCACTTAACCTCTGTTTGCCTCAGTTTCCTCATCTGTAAAATGGGTATAATAACAATACCTACCTCCCAGGATGGTTGTGAGGATCAAATGTGATAATATTTGTAAAGCACTCAGCCCAGGGCTGGGTACATAGTCATTGTTGTGCATCCTTTGTTTTTTAAGGATGTTGTGTTCATCTGTGGCTCATCAGACCAATATGAGTTCAGAAGGCACATTTTGGGCACAAATGGTTCCCTAGAACATTTAGAGAGGAAACAGCTCTGGGTTTGCATTGGAACACAGTAGGCACCTAATAAGTGCTCTGTGCCTGCCAAATGACTGTTTTTTACTCAGCATAGCCATAAACAAATAATTTCACCTTTATGGTCCTCAGTTTTCTCATTTGTAAAATGGGAACACTGGATCTTTAAAACTCATTCTTGCTCTCTTACTATGACCACATCAGCTGTGGTCTATTAGACCTGTAGAAAAAGGCAACTATTCGACCTGGTACCCAGTCACAGCCCCTAGCACCATCTCCTTCCCAGGGAGGGAGGTTTCTGTAGAAACATATCTTCTCAAGTAGAAATGCTTAGAAAATACTTTCACTTTTTCCGAGCTGACTCGTGCCTACCTAACTCAGCAGGAACTAACCCAGCTGATCAAAGGGATTTTATTTTTTTCTAAGAGATGGAGTTTCCAAGCTGACTCTTTAAAAAGTCCCGTCCTAATCACCTGGTCCTTGTTTTAATGGATTAGCAATTAAGTCTGGAGTCCTATGCTGACACAACAAAGGGAAGTAGTTGTGTGAATCTTTTCCTCCCTGAATTTCTCCCTGTTTTCCTGTAATTCTGTAGTTATTGGACCAAAAATGCTTACTGGAGACACCAGAATAAAAAAAAAATGTTCCTGCAGAAAGAGAACTTAGCCACCATCCAGTCCAGGAGTTCTTAAACTGGAGCTTCAAGGACCTTTTCAAAGGGGTCTTTGGGAGGATTTCAGGGGAGTCCATGAACATGGATAGAAAAAAAATGAATCTGAAATTTTCCCTAGCCTCTCTTTGAAATGTAGCATGACCTTCAATTGTGAATTTAAAAACATTATTCTAAGAAGGGGCCCAAAGGCTTCGCTAGACTGCCAAGTGACCCATGTAGGGAGGGCTGTGCTGGCAAATGTTTAACAAATGGAGGTGGGGGGTGGATGCAGGACAGACTTTTCAATCGAATCTGCATCCTTAACCTTTTCTCCATCGCTTTTGTGAATCTAGACAATAAACCGAACAATAAATCAGGCTTGGATGTGCAGTGTTCGCTGATTTCCAAGGTGTAAGTGCTTAAGCTTAAAATTTCACAATCATGCTCTTGGTGACTCCAGCAAACCCCTGGGTCCATGACACACAAAAAAAAAATTAAGAACCCCCCAATCTAGTCTAGCCTCATTTCTTTTTAACCCTTCTCTTGCGTCTTACAATCAATACTGTGTATTGGTTCCAAGGCAGAAGAGTGGTAAGGGCTAGGCAATGGGGGTTAAGTGACTTACTCAGCCATCCAGCTAAGAAGGGTCTGAGATCAGATTTGAACCCAGGACCTCCTGTCTCCCAGTCTGGCTCTCTATCCTGAGCCACCCAGCTTCCCATAGTCTAACCTCATTTTACAGCTGAGGATACAAGGACCCAGAAAGGAATGACTTCCCTAAGGTCACATACTATTTAGTGACTGGGCTGGGACTAAGGACCATTCATGCATTTAACAAATATTTCCTGAGTGCTTTGCTCCATCCAGAGCATTCTGCTCTGTGCTAACTCCTGCTGTTCTGCTCTTTCTGGTTTGCCCTGATAGCTTCTTTAGTTATTAAATTAACATATTTATTTGATATCATTAAAGGAACTGTGCAGTCTCCTACAGCCATCCCAGGATGTGCCTGCATGGATGGCCACAGACTGAATAATTCCAGGAGTCCAGGCAGAGCTCAGAGATATTGCAGGTTGGCATCTATAGCACCGCAATAAAGTGAAGCACCCGAATTTAATGTTTACCCTATTCTGTAGCCTATTAAGTGTGCTCTAGTTTTCTGCCTAAAAATGTACATATCTTCATTTTAGAACACTTTATTACTAAAAAAAAATGTTAGCCATCCTCTGACCTTTTAGCGAATCACTAAAAAAAAAAAATACAAAAAAAAAAAAAAAAAAAAAGCTTAACCTTCCTTCTGTTTTAGAATCATCAGTTCCAAGGCAAAAGAGAAGTAAGGGCCAGGCAACGGGGGTTAAGTGACTTTCCCAGAGTCACACTGTTAGAAAATGTCTAAGGCCAGATTTGAACCCTGGTTCTACCGTCTCCAGACCTGGCTTTCTATTCATTGAGCCACCTAGCTGCCCCAAGTCATATATATATGTGTGTGTGTGTGTGTGTGTGTGTGTGTGTGTATATATATATATATATATATATATATA
>NC_058132.1:137509181-137625384 GCF_016433145.1 Gracilinanus agilis | reverse complement strand
AAAGAAAGAAAGGAAAGAAAGGAAAGAAAGGAAAGAAGGAAGGAAGGAAGGAAGGAAGGAAGGAAGGAAGGAAGGAAGGAAGGAAGGAAGGAAGGAAGAAATGTAATATCTGCGAAACCCAATAAAATGAGAGAGGTCTGTACCAACAATGATGAGACCACAAAGATGTTTAAGGCTCAAATCAAATCAATTTATCTAGCCCTAAAACCAATCTACTCACTTTCCCTCCCGCAGATCATAAGCACAGGGAAATTAAGTTACTTATCCAGGGTACCACAGCTAGGAAGCATCCCCCATACTATTTGCATGCCTGCAGGACTTCCTGACTCCAAAGTCCAACACTTTCTCCACTGTATCTTGTTCACTTTACCTACCATCCTTACTTTTGCTCAGACCTCAGAAAAGCTGCCTCATCCTCTTCACCTCAACCATCCTATCTACCCTTCGAAACCCAACTCAATTAAATCCCACATGAAGTTTCTCTCTTTCCCTGAAAATTTCTCTGACTTCTGTCCTTCATTTGGGGGTCCAGCTCATTGTCCCTTCACAGCATTTTCCCCAATCACTTCAGGCCACAGTGCTGAGTCAGAGTCACAGAATAATACAGCCCATGAAGTTTTCTAGAGCTTCTGGTCTGTATCCTCACTTGTCATTTACCCATCACGTAATGATTGGTATTATTGGTTAATTTATTTCCTTAATCCCATACATTTTCCTTTTCCTTAATCCCACACAATCTAACAGGTTTATTTTTTTAATTTTATTTCATTTTCCCCCAATTACATGTAAGAAAACATTTATAACATTTTAAAAAGAATTTTGAGCCTCAAATTCTCTCCCTCCTTACCTCCCTATGATAAAGAATCTCATATAGATTTTACATGTACAGTCATCTAACCAATTTATTAAAAATCTACTATTTACAAGATGTATGGGCAGTTAGGTGGTACAATCGATAGAGCACTAGGCTGGGAATTAGGAAGACTCTTCTTAAATTCAAATCCTGCCTCACTTACTAATTGTGTGATCCTAGGCAAGTCACTTAACCCTGTTTGACTCAGTTTCCTCATCTCTAAAATGAGCTGGAGAAGGAAATGGTAAACCAGTCCAGTGTCTGCCAAGAAAACCCCAAATGGGGTTACAAGAGTTGGACACATTTGAAATAACTGAATAAAAAATGTATAGGGCATTGCCCTAGGAGTTAAAGATAAAGAAAAAAAAAGCAAGCTGTTTCTGCTTACAAGGAGTTTAAATCCTATTTGTGATATAAAATGTGCACGAATAGAAAGTACACAGTATGTAAAAAAAATGAGTAAAAAGTAATTTCAAGAGGTAGAGAGCCCTAAAAACTGGGACATTCAGGAAAGGCTTCCTAGAAGAAGAGGTCCCCAAATCTTGCTTTTATACTGAGAGCTGGCCAGACTGACTTCAGGAAAGGTTGTGGGAAGGGGAGGGGTATGAAATAGAATTTGAAATGTCCAGATTGTGGAAAAACTTAGGGAGCTCATCCCATTTTTAAATAGTTTTAGTTATAAGGAATTCATTTCTTGTCTCGTACCAAAATTTTCCTCCCCCGCCCTATAACTTCTCCTTTTGGCCTTAGTTTTCACTCCTAATTCCTTTTCCATATGACAATTCTTCAGCTATTTGAAGATGGTTATTATATCCCCCTTAAGTTTTCTCTTTTCCAGGTTAAATGCCTCTGGTTGCTTATACCAGTTCCCATGGAATATGGTTTTGGGTCTCCTCACCATTCTGGGCACCCTCCTTTGGTTTTAGCATAAATTGTCAAAACCCCTCTTAAAATATTGTGCTCAAAATTAAGCTACAGGCTTCAGGCTTATCCTGAACCACTTAGAACCCAATGGGAATATAGCCTTTCTTATTTTGGAAATTCTCTATCATAGTTACATCACATTGTTTTTTCATATTGATCTTAGAGACCACCAAAACCCTTCAAAAGCACAAAATAACTTTCATAGAAATGCTAAATAGCAATGTCCTGTACATGGGCAGCTTTTTAAAAACCCACGTAAGTCTTTTTAAAATGCATTTTAAAATTTTTTATTTCATTTTTTCTCCAATTACATGAAAAAAAATTTTCAACATTTTAAAAAGTTTTTAGTCTTGAATTCTTTCCCTTCTTTCCCCCACTCCCCTGAGATGGTAAGCAATCTCATATAGATTTTACATGTGTAATCATGTAAAACATTTTTCCATATTAATCTTTTTTGTGGAAAGAAACAAAAAAAATTAAGAAAGTAAAAAAAGTTTGTTTTGGTTTGGATTCAAACTCCATCAGTTCCTTCTCTAGAAGCAGATGGATTTTTTTTTTTCAATCATGGGTCCTTTGGGATTGTTTTAGATCATTATATTGCTGAGAATAGTGGTCTATTAGAGTTGTTTGTTGTGCAGTATTTCTGTCACTGTGTACAATGTTCTCTTGGTTCTGCTCATTTCATTCTGCTTCAGTTTGTATAAATCTTTCCAAGTTTCTCTGAGCTCCTCCTTCTCATCATTTCTTACAGTGCAACCGTATTTAGTTACATATTATAACTTAGACACACCCCAATTGATGGGTATCCCTTCACTTTCCAATTCTTTGCCCCCACCAAAAGAGCTTTAAATAGATAAGTCCTTCCCCTTTTTGTTTTTTATCTCTTTGGGATACAAACCTAGTAATGGTATTGCTGGGTCAAAGGGTATATACTTTTTTATAGCCCTTTGGTATAGGTCCAAATTGCTCTCCAGAATGGTGGAGAATTCACAACTCACCCAACAATGTATTAATGTCTCAGCATTCCCACATCCTCTCCAAGTTTTGTCATTTTCCTTTTCTTTCATAATAGCCAATCTGATAGGTGTAGGATAGTACCTCAGAGTTATTTTAATTTGCATTTCTGCAATTAATAGTGTTTTAGAACTTTTTTTTGCATGACTACAGAGAACTTTACTTTGAGAACTGCCTGTTCATATCCTTTGACCATTTATCATTTAAGGAATGATTCTTATGTATTCTTATGCATTCAACTCATTTCTCTATGTACTTGAGAAATGAGGCCTTTATTAGAGAGATTTGAAAAAAATTGCGCCATTATGACTGTTGTGTATTACTTTCTATCCCATTTCTCCCTGTTTTGTTTCTGACCACCATCTCCCCCAATTTGCCCTCTTTTCTATCAGCCCCATTCTCATATCCTCTTCCCTCCTACTTTCCTAGAGGGTAAGATAGATTTCTATAACCAATTGATTGTGCATGTTCTTCCCTCATTGAACCAATTCCAATGAGAGTAAGATTCATGTGCTCTCCTCCCCACCTCCCCCATCTTCCCCTCCACCATAAAAAATCTTTCATGTCTTTTTTATGTGAAATAATTTACCCTCTTTGATTTTTCCTTTCCCCTCCTCCCAATGCATTCTTTTTTCTCATGCTTTAATTTAATTTTTTTATGTTTTACTATCATATTCAACTTGCACCCTTGCCCTCCATTTTCATATACTCCTTCTAACTTCTTTAATAATGATAAAGGTTTTAGGAGTTACAAGAATCATCTTCCCGTTTAGGTAAACATCAGTTTAACCTTATTGAATGTCTTTTGATATCTCTTTCTTTTCTTTTTAGGCTTCTCTTGTCTTTTGTATTTGAGAGTCAAAATTTCCATTCAGCTCTGGTTCTTTCATTAGGAATGTTTGAAAGTCCTCTATTTCACTTAATACCCATTTTTTAACACTGAAGGATTATGTTCAGCTTTTCTGGATAACTGAGTCTTGGTTGAAATCCTAGCTCCTTTGCTTTCTAGACTATCATATTCCAGGCCCTCTAATCCTTTAATGTAGAAGCTGCTAAATCTTGTGCTATTCTGACTATAGGTCCATGATATTTAAGTTGTTTTCTTTTGACTATTTACAATATTTTCACCTTGACATGGGAGTTATTTGACTATAATATTCCTGGGAGTTATCTTTTTGGCATCTCTTTTGGTGTATTTGGTGTATTCTTTCCATTTCTATTTTACCCTCTGGTTCTAGAATATTAGGGAAATTTTCCTCAATAATTTCTTCAAAGATAATGTCTAAATCCTTTTTTTGGTCATATTTTTCAGGTAGTTCAATAATTCTTAAATTATCACTCCTAGATTTATTTTCTAGGTCAATTGTTTTTCCAATGAGATAGTTCACATTTTCTTTTCCTTTTTTTTATTCTTCTCACTTTTGTTTTATTGTTTCTTGATGTCTCATAGAGTCATTAATTTCCACTTATCCAATTCTAATTTTTAAGGCATGATTTTCTTTTTTTTCTTTTTTATATATTTATTTTTTAGAAAAGTTAACATGGTTACATGATTCATGCTCTTACTTTCCCCTTCACCCCCCAATTTCCCCCCCCCCATAGCTGCTGCGCATTTCCACTGGTTTTAACATGTGTCATTGATCAAGACCCATTTCCAAATTGTTGATAGTTGCATTGGTGTGGTAGTTTCCAGACTACATCCCCAATCATGTCCGCCTCAACCCATGTGTTCAAACAGTTGCTTTTCTTCTGTGTTTCCACTCCCGCAGTTCTTCCTCTGAATGTGGGTAGCGTTCTTTTCCATAATCCCTCAGAATTGTCCTGGGTCACTGCATTACTGCCAGTACAGAAGTCCACCACATTCTATTTTATCACAGTGTATTGGTCTCTGTGTACAATGTTCTTCTGGCTCTGCTCCTTTTGCTCTGCATCAATTCCTGGAGGTCTTTCCAGTTCACATGGAATTCCTCCAGTTTATTATTCCTTTGAGTGCAATAGTATTCCATCGCCAACATATACCACAATTTGTTCAGCCATTTCCCAATTGAAGGTCATACCCTCATTTTCCAGTTTTTTTGCCACCACAAAAAGTGCAGCTATAAATATTTTCATACAAGTCTGTTTATCTATGATCTCTTTAGGGTACAAACAAGGCATGATTTTCTTGAGTGAGCTTTTGCATCTCCTTTTCCATTTTGTCACTTCTATTTTTTTAAAGAGTTCTTTTCCTCAGTGAATTTTTGTATCTTTTTTACATATGGCCAATTCTGCCTTTTAACAAGTTCTTCTCATCAGTATATTTTTGAATATCTTTTCCCATTTGGCCAATTCTGCTTTTTAAGAAGGTCTTCTCTTAATTGGATTTTTGTGCCTCTTATATCAAATTGTCCAATTCTTTTTTTTTAATATACTAATTTCTTCAGTATTTTTTGTGCCTCCTTTCTAAGCTCTTGACTCTTTTCATGATTTTCCTGTATCACTCTCATTTCTCTTCCCAATTTTTCTCTTACCTCCCTTATTTAATTTTTAAGATCCTTTTTGAGCTCCTCCATTAATTGTTTTTGGGCTTGAATGCAATTCATATTTTTCTTAGAGGCTATGGATGTTACTATTCCAAGCCTCAGGTTCTTTGTGGAGCTACCTTCAGAGATAGCTCTGGAGATATATAAGTTTTCAGGTCTTCCAAGGTGGTCTGATGTAAGGAGAGGTACTTTAATACTCTCTGGGTCTGTGAGTAACCACAAGCACGCTTTTCTGCCTTGGAACTGTGATCATTCCCCTGCTCCTCTGTGGCCACAAGCACTGGTATGTACCAGTGCTCTTCCACACCCAGAAATTGTACCCCTGGTTGCCACCTGGTTCTATGTATGGACAACATGACAAGAGAATTTCACCCAGAGCCAGCAAAAGGATCCCTGTAATCTCCTTCTGAGCAGTTATCTGACCCCCCCTTACTATCTGTGGCTGAGAGCTCCATAAGATTTTGCTGCAGATTCAATAGCCCCCCCCCAAGTCCTTTTGCAGAGATGGGGCCTGCTTTGTTGTGCTGCTTTGTCTTCTAATTCCTCCCCAGTGTACTAAATCATTCATTCTGGCCTTCTAAATTATTTGGGGCCAAAAAACAATTTCACCCCAGCTTTTTGTGGATTATGTTGCCCCAGAATTAGTTTTGAGGTATTATAGCATGATTTTTTGCAGGGTAATTTGGTGGAGATTAAGTGAGTCTATGGACCTTCTCCATCATCTTGGCTCTGCTCCCCTGCAATGTTCCAAATGAAGGTCTTAACGTTTGTTTTTATGATAGTTCATTTTGTAGAAGTTGTTTTGCCAAGTGGATAGAGCATTGGGTTTGCACTCAAGAAGCAATAGGTACTTCTGGTAATTACTGGTAATTAGCAGAGGGCAAGTCACATAAGTCACCTGTGTCACAGACAACTAACTCCTTAGGGCTTGCATAAGTCAGACCCAACCTGGAGTTCTCCATGCTAACAAAGTCACAAATCATCCTAGGTTGGTGGATTTTTGTTATATTTGGAGTCAAGAAGACCCATATGTTGGAGCCAAATTATACCAGCTCCCAAGAACCAGTTATTAAATTTTTAATGTGATCATTTATTCTTCAGAAATGCTTGACTTATTATTTTGTTGATTGTCTAAACCCAGGAGTATCAAACTCAAATAGAAACAAATCACTATAATACTAGTCTAGAAAACCACAAATTAACATTGTCCATGTTATATTATATTTTTATTTGTTTTGTTAAATATTTTCCAATTATATTTAAATTTGGATAGGGCCCCACTTTATGGTTTTGCAACTGCAAATTTGGCACCTCTGATCGAGAAGCTGAAGGAGAAAATATTAATAAAGCAGATTAAACTTAAAAGTATGTCTTGTCTATATCCCTAGTGCCCTCCCCCTATTCAGTTATACTGTAATTTAAACTTACTTTTTATACTGTAAGTTAAACACTTACCAGCATGCCTCTGAGAAGACCTGAGTTTGAATTCTGCCCCCCTAATAACTATCAATGTCAGGAGCTAGATGTCATTAAATAGAGCGTGGGGGCAGAAGATAGAAAGACCTCAGTTTAAATCCAGCTTCAAAATTTATTAGCTGTGTGACCCTAGACAAGTCACTTAACCCAGTTTGCTTCACTTTCCTCATCTCTAAAACGAGCAGGAGAAGGAAATGGCAAACCACTCCAGTATCTTTCCCAAGAAAACCCCAAGTAGAGTCACAGAGAGTTGGACATGCCTGAAACAAATGAACAACCACCATCAGTGTGATTCAGGGCAAGTTACTTAACCTCTCTGAGACTCAGTTTCCTCATTCATAAAATACAGATAATAGCACCTATCTTCCAGGGTTAGTTGTGAGAACCAAATGAAGTAACAAATATAAAGCACGTCACAAATCTTATAGTGCTATATATTTTATTAATAAATAAATATATTAATATATAACATATTAATAATGTATCAATACAATAAATATAAATAATAAATGAAATGAAACAACAAATAAAATAAATAAAAATATTAAAGCTATTTTATTAATATTATCATAAATTATAATTTATTAGATTCAGCCTATCATTTCCTTCTTGAGGTCTTTTGGGATCCTAATTCTTCTTTGCTATACTTGAAGCTATTTCTCCCAACTCAATTTCATCTGAATTTTTAATAAACATGCCATTTATATCTTCGTATGTGATCCGCTCTGTTCTGTCTCTTGGCCTTCACACTCACTATTCCCTCTGCCAGAAATGTGTAACTTGCTCCCCACCTGCCTCACAGAATCCTCTCCTCCTCTATTAAACAGCTCAAGTTCCCTCTTTTGCCTGAAGCCTTTCCGGATCCCCTCCAATAGTTAGTGCCCCCACCTCCCAAACTACTTGGTATTTAACTACTTTCCATATATTTGTATTAATTATGCTTTAATGATATGTCATTGATTCGTTATTGAAATATAAGCTTCTTGGGAATACAAATTGCTTAATTCAGTTGTATTTGTTTCCCTAGCACCTAACATAGTCCCGGGGAAAGAGGAGGTACTTAATAAATGTGTCTTGGCTGATTGATTCGTTCATACAAGTCATGGATTAAAATGCTTTTTTAAAATGACAATAACAACAACCACTGACTTAACAATAACTGCTTTTTAAGCTTTGGAAAGAGCTTTACAACAATCCCAGGCGGTAAATATATATTGTCATCGTTCAGTCCCGTCTGACTCTTCTTGATCCCATTTGGGGTTTTTTTGGCAAGGATACCGGAGTGGTTTGTTATTTCTTTCTCCAGCTCATTCTCCAGATGAGAAAACTGAGGCAAACAGGATTTGTGACTTGCCCAGGCTAAGTCTGAACGCAAGTCCTTTTGACTCCAGGCCCAGCATTTTGCCCCAAAGTAAATATCATTTACTAATAACAAAACTGAGCAATGGACAGAGCCCTGTGGCAGGGCAGCATCAAAGCCAAAATTCCTGCAGAAGGCCAGTTGACCTTGATCTGTTTATCAGCACTTTGGGGACCTAATTACAAACCCAGCTCACTGCACATTCATCCAGCCTTTATGCATGGCATCTCGAGTATTCTTGGGATTTGTTAATTTAGTAACCTTGTCAAAAAGGAAATGAAATTTCCTATAAGCATGACCTATGTCTGAGGAACCCATTTTAGCTCATCCTCATCACCACTTCCCTTTCTAAATGCACAAAACCCATTAATACCATAACCACGCCACAACTTTGTCAGGAATCAGCGTCAAGCTTACTGGCTTATAGTTTCTAGAACCTATTTGGTACATTTTAAAAAAGAAGATAATCCGGTTACTGTTCCTTTTCTGCCTTCTAGCACCTCTTTGAGTCTCCATTATTACTCAGAAATCACGGCCAGCATCTCCATCATCGATGCCAGTTTTTCACTCTTCCAGGGGATGGTGAGGCTGGACCAGGAGATGGGAACCTATTTAGAGCATCTCCGTGTTTTCTCCTACCCATCCAAGAGCTCTGGTCCACTCTTCCCCCAAGTCCTGCCAGCCACATCCTATTCAGACTCTTAAGAGCAGACAAAATCAGAGGAGGTTCAAGTGTTAAATAATCCCTCAGCCGGTGCTCCTCTTGATGTAGCTCTCCAACAAACAGGCTGCCTCTGATGATAGCAGAACAAAGAGCTGAACGTTTAGAAAATAGCGGCCCTTACAAATCATGTGTCACATCCTTCAGGAAATGGGAGGGCCATAAATATTCAAAAGCAAGAAATATTGAAGTCCAAACGTGCAACGATAACCTGAAGAGTGGCTACTTTCAAATGGCCCCTTTTCCCTCTGTGAAACTAGAAATCTGACCTTTTCTGATAACGGGCTATTTTTATCAGCACTTGCTGTTTCAGAAACTATGGGACAGGGGATGCCAGTCAAAGGTTCTTCAGATTTCTGTCTCATGGCCCATGTGAGTGGTACATGTTTCAGGCTGAGATCCTTATTCCTGGGAAAATAGGGAAAGGGGACTGAAAAACCTGACTTGTCTGGTTCAAAATAGCCCATACTCAAACTAAGTGGCCCAGGGGATAGAATGCTGGACCCAGGGTCAGGAAGACTCATCATGAGTTCAAATCTAACCTCAGAGACTTCCTAGCTATGTGACCCTGGACAAGTTATTTAATCCTGTTTGCCTCAGTTTCCTCACCTGTAAAATGAGTTGGAGAAGGAAATGGGGCAAACCACTCCAGTGTTTTCGGCAAGAAAACCCCAAATGGGGTCATGAAGAGTCGGACATGACTACAGAACAACAGTGGTCCATACTGAGTTTTCCAGATTGGTGACTTAGAAGATCATTGACTCATTTATTAATAGAAGAAAATCATCAGTAAAAAAAGTCATCTAGAGGAATTACTCATCTAGAATTCAGTGAAACCATTTTTCAAGTTAGGAAACAGATCCTGAGATGTTTTCCACCTGAAAGACATTTCCCTTGTTCCAAGTGGTTGTATTTGAACTCAGATTCAAACTCCAGGTCAAACTCTATCCATTGTGCCACCTCATTGACAGTTAGTTCATGGGCTATATATGCCTGCAAATTCTCCCACACCTACACAGGGGATGATAGAGGCAGGACAAACATTTATTAAGAGGCTACTCTGTACCAGGAGTTGTGTTAAGTGCTTTATAATTTCATTTCATTTGATCCTCATAACAACCCAGGGAGGTATATGTTATTATTACCCCAATTTTACAGTTGAGGAAACTGAGGCAGACAGGAAACTGATTTTCCCAGGGTCACAGAGCTAGTAAGTGTCTGAAATCAGATTTGAACTCAGGTTTTCCAGATTCCAGGCTCAGTGTTCTATTCATTATCCACCTTGCTCTAAATTATGTCACTGGCTATTCATCTGTGACTTTTTCCCAAGCCTTGCTGATCAAAGCCAGCCTACAAGTGCTCTCCAAACCCAGGAGTTCCAGGTTCAAGTATGAAGACTGAGAACAATCTTATCTTATTAAATGCTCCCATGAAGAGTTAGAAGTTCCTCCAAAGCTACTGCCCTCGGGGCTTCCTGGAGGACTAATGGCCAATTACTTGTGGGAACTCTAGACCCAGGCTACTGATTTCTCTTCTTTCCTAGGTAATTATTCTTGTCTCTCTCCTCTTTGACTGCTTCCTAGGATGGCTGTTACTTCATCAGGGCTATGTTGACCTTGAGACTTTTTCTTCTTTGCTGGTGAAAGTGAGTGGACTTGAGGACAGTCAAAGGAAGGGAGAGGAACTCTTCAAGCCATGCCTGTCAGTCCACTATCTTATTCCTGAAAACTCTCTTCTTTTAAGTTTTTGCCCTAGATTTGTTCTTTCATATTGTAAGCCTTTGATTATAGGAATTTTTAAGAATCATTAAGCTTTTTTAAAAATCTCCTTCTCACTTCCCTCTTAAACACTAGGGAGAAAAAAAGGAAATACAAACCCCCGTATCTTACAAACATAGTTAAGCAAAACAAAATTCCCCAAATGGGTCGTATCCAGAAAATGCATGTCTCATTCTGCAAAATAGTGTCACCTTTCTATCTTGAAGTAGGCATCCTTCTTTATTATTAGTCTTCTGGAATCATGGTTGACAATTGTGTTGATAAGAGGTCTTAAGTCTTTGGAATTGCTATTTCTTATGATATTTTTATAGTATTACTTCTCTGGATTCTTATCTAGGAGATGATTCATTTTATCTCTTTAGGCTCCATCCTGTTATCATTATACCTTCTAGTACTATTGGTCAAGCCTCTATCTAGTTTATTATCTTGGTAAGCAATTTAATTGGATTAAATAAAAAGATTAAATAAATGTAAGCACTCATGTAATTCTCTCTCTCTCCATGGGGTATATATCCTTTCACTCACTCCTACTTCATGGTGAAAGAAATAATAGTTCAGGTGCTTAATGGAAAATTCTCACACTCCCAATTTCCAATTCTCTATGTAGAGAGGGAGAAGGGTCAACGACTCACACCGTATGCACCGCGGACTCCTGCTATGTCCTGAAATTTTTTTCTCTTGGCTCAAACACTGCAGAAATCTCTTTTCCTTCATTCATTTAGAGACTTGTTGTTCAGTCATGTCGGACTCTTCATGACTCCATTCATATTTTCTTGGCAAAAATATTGAATTGATTGCCCATTTCCTTCTCTGTTTTATTTTACAGATGAGGAAGCTGATACAGATAGGGTGAAATAACATGTCCAGGATAACTTTTAGTACCTGAGGCCAGATTTGAATTTAGATTTTCCTGACTCCAAGTCTGGCACTCTATCCACTGCTCCAATTGGCTGCTCCTGTAGGTCTCTCTATCTTACCCAATTCCAGCTACGATCACTCACATCTAGAAGCTTTGGCCAGCTCAGTTTCCAACCTGGACTAAGTTTACCCCTCCTTAGGCAGATAACTGGTCCCTCACTCCTAGGCACTCACTATATTCAAATTAGATTTAATGTGGATTCTGATCTTCTTTTCCTCTATTCTAACTCAGAACCCCCAAACTCAAGCAATCCACCAGCCTCAGCCACCACACATGCAGGGATGCCTTGGCCAGCCCTTTGTTTGATAGAAGAGGAAACTACCACCCAGAGAAAAACAACCACATTTATAAAGGAAATATGGCCAGGGTCCTCTGCCTCATTATCGTTTGTGTTCTTTCTATTATGCTATGAAATCTAACATGGAGATGATCACTAAGTGAGGTGGTATTGTACAATGGAAAGACGGTTGGCTCTGGGTTGAAAGGGTGCAGATTTGAGAAGATTGAAGGAATTAGGACAGCAAGTGGTTAATTGTGTTTAATTATTTAGGATAGTGTGTGGTTAATTGAATGCACCACACTGACTCTATCTTGTGACTCAATTCTAGAGCTAGCTCAGTTCTCTTTCTATTCAGTTATGAATCTAGTCCAACCTCTGTCGTGTGAGAAAAATTTATTGAGTTGTGAGAATTGGGAGAAAACCTTATTCCATTGTTTGAAACTAGTCCTGCATGGCTGGGAAGCTGAATCACCTTTACCTGTTGCTTAGAGACCTTTGACTACAGACCTAAACTAAGCTGACCAGAAATCTGGTCAGATCTTAAAATAAACGTAAGGAGTTTTCTCACAATTGTACATCTCGAGCAAGCAATCTATATATCCTATCGGTAAACTGGGCACATATTGATCAATCAGTTATTGTTTCCATATTCCTTCGATTGTTTATAGACATTTAAAAGGAAATGAGATACCGCTTTTTCCTGAATTCAGGAAATGGTACTTGTTTATTCTCCATCTCCCAATTTGGAAAGTCCCCAATCTTTCCTCCAATTAGAAGTCAGATTACTCAACGTTGTATTGTTTTCTTTTAATTTATTGGTCTTATACAATGAATTGTATATAAAGTCTATTTCTCCCTGGATTCAGGGTCCAGCTCTAAGCTGAGGAAGGGGCCTGGTCCTGATTTGCTAGGCAATTGCCATGAATTGGATAAAAAATAGAATACTTGGAAGCTAGAACCTTCATTTCATCAATCACTTGCCCCAGTTTTGAATCTCTGCTTGCCACTTCCTATCCACGCAACCTTGGATTTAACCTCTCTGAGCCTATATTTTGTCATCAGTAAAATAAGAGGGTCTCTCTGAGTTCTTAGCTCTAAATTTATGATCATATGAATTATCAAATAAGATACACTGTGACAAAAACAAAGAAACATCCCAACTTTACTAAGAAAATTTGAGGAAGCAAAAATCAGTTTTAGCTGGGAAACTCAGGCTAGATTTCATGAAGGAAGCAGCACCTGCGCTAGATTTTGACAGAAAAATGAGTTTTAGACATGGAATCATTCTTCAAGAAGAAAGGGAAGAATAAAGGATAAGATTGGGAAATCTCGAAAACTAAATGTCCCATTTTGTTTTAAGTTTGTATATCTAATAAGTGGCAGAATCAGGACTTAACACTAGGTTTTTTTTAATACTTCCCTCTCCCAAACTAAAAAAAATTTTTTTACTATATTACATAGCCATTAGTTTTCTCAGTGGGTACTTTTATCCACTAACCCAAGTCAAAGATTTTTAGAGATGGAATAGAAAAAAATGTTTAAATGTACTGACAGCATACTGGTCAACAGTTGGAGGGCGTAAATTCAAATCCCACCATTCATACTTACTGCTTGAGTGACCTTGACTTTCTCTACAGTTGACGCATCCTAGGGCTTCTCTCACTTCCTAGAGCCTTCTTGCTGTGGAACAGATTACCACCTCTGTGGTCTTGCTCACCTTGGAACATTCTTCTCCAAGGTCTACTCCTGATCCTGGTGAGTTCCTCCTAGAGCCTTCATTTTGTAGAAGGACTCAGGGCATTCAGCTTATATTTTCCTCCCAGTCCTATTCCTGACTTTCCATACTTTAAAACCATAGCTCTGAGCCCAGTTCCCTTCTCCTTCCTTCTTACTCCCCGTCTTTTCTGCCTCCTTTTCCATCTTGTCTTCCCATTAGAATGTAAGCCCGTTGAGGGCAGAGACTCTTTCTTCTTGACTTGTATTTGTATCCTTAGCACAGTGCTAGGGGCATAGTAAGCCCTTTAATAAATATTTTCCCCCTTCCTTTCTTCTTCCTTTTATCTATGCCTTCATAAAAGTCATTGATGAAAAAGTTCATCAACACAGAGAATCAAGGACAGATTTCTAGGACACTCTACTAGAAACTGAATTCCAAATGATAGTTGGGAGGAGAAATAGGGAGCCTAAACAGAAACAAGGATATTAATGCACTGATGGTGGAACTGTCAATTGGTCCAGCCTGGAAAACAATTCGGTACTGTCCCCTAAAAGTCACTAAACTACATTACCTTTGATCTGGTGATACAACTATTAGTTCTATACCCTCAAAAAAAAAAAAAACAAAGAAAGAGTACAAAGTACAAAGTATGTACAAATATATTTCTAACATTTTTGTTAGAGCAAAGAAGTATAAACTAAAGGGCAGGAGATGTCTCTCAGTAGGGAATGGCAGAACAAATGGTCATGTATGAATCTATTTTGGTGCATGAGTCAATGGAATATTAATGATGATACTGTAAGAAATGATAAAAAGGGATAGTCTCAACATTACCAAAGAAGAATTGTATATGCTGACACAAAGGGAAGTGAGCAAAACAAATAGAATAATTTATACAGTAATAACATTATTGTAAAGAAAAATAACTTTGAAAGATATGAGAACTCTGATCAATGCAATAACCAATTATGACCCCACAGAGCTGATTATGATACATCTATACACTTTCTGACCGAGATATGGTGGACTCAAGGGGCAGAATAATACCTATCTCAGCTGAGGTGGGAAATTATTTTACTTGACTATGAATATATGATAAAGATTTTTCTTTTCTTTATTTTTCATTGGGGAAATGGGGCTTACAACAGATTGGCCTCAAAAAAAAAAAAAAAGAAAAGTAGATCATCAAAGCTTTTTTAAAAATAAAAATAAAGAAACAAAGATAATCAGGGCAGCTTTGAAAGTAATATGTTGAATTTCTTATATATTTAAAAGGAAAGCAAACTGTACATAAAAGATTGACAGTTTTGTGTCCAATATTCTTTTTCTGTTCTGCTTTGTATGTGAAAATGTATGCTTTGGTGTTTGTTAAGTTAATAATTTTTAAAAAAAGTTTTTTCCTTAAAAATACAGTTTTTTTCATTTCAAGTTGACATCAAACCATTAATGACTCTTCTCTGGGTATAGTCATTTGATCATTTATAAATCCACTGTGCTATATACTATCTTCTAGCCTAGATAGCTCCATCTTTTATATAAGAATATCAAGAGATATTGCTGAATGCCTTACTAAGGAAGGAATTTAATCGTCATTGGAATAATTTGTGTCTTTGAGATTTCACGCTTGAGTGTTTTCCATCTTTCCTGAAACAACTTTCCCCATAAAATATTAGGCAATTGAATCCTACCAGTCATTTCTCTGAACTTTTTAAAAGACTTGTTAAAAAAAAAAAAAAAAAAAAGCTCTTGCAAAATGTATGGCTCTTGTTTTAGAGAGAAAACTCTAAAGGAATGGAATGCAATGTAAGTGCCTGAGGGTGGAGGCAGAAAGAGAAAATGGAGACTAGAAGAGGAGTGGAAGAATATTGAATATATTTTAAGCAAGACTATCACTGGCTTTCTTCTCTTTCTCTATCATGAATCCAATGATAATAAAGTTATGACTTGCCACATTTTCATCATTTCTACTTTAGCAGTCAGTTCTTTTTTATTAGTCAGAATTAGATCTTTAATGGCATTTCCTCTTGTTGCTTCTGCCACTTTCTGGAGGATGAAATTATACTTACAGTGCACATATTTATCAGCCAAACTGTTGGCAGAGGGAACGCTATTATAATAGCAGATATATGGATAACTGACATCCCTTGTCACCATATCTTGCTATGTTTTGTAACATGTTGTCCAAACTTCTCATTTAATTCCTCCATTTTATCCAAGTGCCCTGAAATATAGGCCTATTATAGTCCTGCTTCTCTTTTTTTTCCCATGTTGACCTTGACCCCCACATTCCCTATCACTTTTTCCCTTTAGTTTTCTAAATTTTTTCAGATGAGTTTAAAGATTCAACACTTCTCTACCATCCTTTTTATCTATTTTTAAAAATTCGACCAATTCCTCCCCTCCCCACATCACAGAAGACATCATCCGGCAAAATATATAATGTCTTTTGTCTTTGCCCTTCTCATTTCATTCTTAGGAGGTATTGAACATTCACGAATTATTCTGCAAATATTAAATCTATAGCTGTATATAATGTTCTTTTCGTTCTACTCATTTCCTTCTTTATTATCCCTTCATTATCATAAACTACTATTATATGGTTCTTTCCAAGTTTTTTTAAATCAATTTTCATCATTTCTTATGGCACAATAATATTCCATCACAACTATGTATCACAGTTTGTTTAGCCATTCCCCAACTGATGGACATCCTCTTGATTTCCAGTTCTTTGCCACTACAAAGAGAACTTCTATAAAGGCCTTTTTTATTTATTTCCCCCATTTGAATGATTTGGTTTTTTCATAATTATTTCCTAATGGCGAGATCTATAACTCACTGAGTCTCAGTATAATCACCAAAGTCAAATTTTCCTCCTTGATTTGGGATCTCTAATTCAGCTGATTAATATATTTTATGCATTTGTATATAAAAATGTGAGAACATGGGTTTTATTACTGGTTCTCTTCTTGAAAATTATTCCCTGGGAACAACTGGTCTCTCTTCTACTCTTCTCTTTTATGCTGAACCTACTACTTTCTAAGGTATTAGTTCTCCATCTTTTTGGTCTCAGGACCTCTTTATAGTTCTTAATAATTATTGTATATTCCCCCACCACCACCAAAGAATTTTCTGTGTATCATATATGCCTATATTTATCATATTCAAAATACAAAAGGCATTGGAATTACTATAAAAATAGTTTTGACCTTTCAGATACCCTAAAAGGGTCTGGAGGAACCTTAGCATTCTCCACACCGTATTTGAGAACTGCTACTCACTAAGGTATTAGTTCCCAAACTTTTTGGTCATAAACCTCTTTATAGCTCCTAATAATTATTGAGGACCTCCCTTGCAAATAATTTTTATTTATGTGAGTTATATCTAACAATATTCACTATATTCAAAATTTAAAATGCATTAGAATTATTATGAAAATATTTTTGACCTTTCAGACCTCCTGAAAGCATTTAGAGGATCCCTAGAGGTCTCCAGACATTCTTGGAAATCCCCTGTGCTAAGATTTCAAACTTGCCAGATATGTCTGAGGAATTTCCTCTCTCTCCTTCCTCCTTTTGCAGGTTAAAGCACTATTGATCACATTTGGAAAAGTCCAAGCATTTATTAGGTACACTCCATCCTTGACCACTAATCTGTTCTTTCTGTATTTTATATGCTATATTTTATGATCCCCAAATCCAAATGCCCTTTTTTTAGACACCATCTTCTTAGATAGTTTTTCACTTTTCACATTTCCTTTCTCTTCTGAAATCTCTAACTTTAATCAATGGAAAAGAAGAAAGGGGGGAAGAAACCGAACCATGCCCTTAACTTCTTCAGTATTTGGCTTAGCTCTTCACAATCCTTGACAATGCTTTCTTGTATCATCATTTGTGCCTGCATAAGTCACCAAGAATAGTCATCAGATCTGAAGTGCCAAGAGACTCTCCTTCCCTCCTGGGTACATGCCTTGAGAAGCCAGCAGATTGCTGACAAATAGCTGCCTTAGAACTGCTCATCAGGTGGCTACTACCTGCCATTACTTGTCTCTTAATAATCATATTAACGGCAGTTTGCGTTTCTATAATGCTTTAAAGATGACAAGTTGCTTAAACAGCATTCTCCTATTGGATTCTCACAAGACATTGAGGTAGGAAAGAAAAGGAAATAAGTATTTATATAGCTCCTACTGTGTGCCAGGCACTGTACTAAGTACTTTATGAGTATTATCTCATTTGATCCTCACAACAGCCATGGGAAGCAGGTGATGTTATTGTCTCCATTTTACAACTGAGGCAACTGAGATGAGACAGGTTAAGCGACTGGCCCAGGGTCACACTGCTAGAAGGTATCTGAGGCAAGATTCAAAGTCAGGTTTTCCTGTTTCCAAATTCAGGGCTCTTAACCCAGTGAGCTACCCTTCTAACCATTCTTGTTGGCATTTGCAAATCTACATCATTCCTTGGGGCACGAGAAGATGCTTCCTTTATAGATGATCCAATTCACTCTCTTTAGGAAAAAAAAAAGAAAAAGAAATCCTTGTTATATAGGTCCGAATATTCCATATTCCTTCTCCTTCCCTGTCACATTCTTCTGCCTTCCATCGTTCTGACTGTTAAGGAAGAAGCATATCTTTACCTCTTCAGTCCCTTCTTATTTTCTCCTTGAAATACTTTGTTTTAAACCTTTACCTTTTGTCTTAGAATCGATACTAAGTATTAGTCCCAGGGCAAAAGAACAGTAAGGGCTAGGCAATTGGAGTTAAGGGTAACACAGCTAGAAAGTTTCTGAGATCAGATTTGAACCCAGGTTCTCCTTTCTCTAGGTTTAACTCTCTGTCCATCTCTATCTCTATCCTAGATGTCCCGAAACACTTATCCTTGAAATATTCTTTCAAGAAAATCTTTTTATTCTCCCTAATAATAACTTCCTGGTGAGTGAAGAGGGTTATCTTATTTTTCTTTAGCTATATCACCTTGAAATTTGGCTAATTTTCTCCTCAAATCTCACTCCTGTTTCAAGACCCAGCTCCCTTCCCAGGTAAGTTACCTGGTCCAGGTTCCCTATTCTCTACTTTAGCAACATCCTATGATGATAGAAACTCCTCCCTAAGTTTGTCCTACACGTTTTCTCTGTCTCTCTGTCTCTCTCTCTCTGTCTCTGTCTCTGTCTCTCTCTCTCTGTCTCTCTCTCTGTGTCTCTCTGTCTGTCTCTCTCTCTCTGTCTCTCTCTCTCTCTCATTTCTCCTTCTCTCTCTCCGTCCCCTTCTTCTCCCCCACCCCCCTCGGGCTTAGGTATTTTTCTGGAGAGGTGAGATTTTCTGTCCCCGTCCTTCATTTCCCTTTTTTCATATATCTCCATTTTTATTAAAATTACTTGTTAAGAGCTACTAATGGACTCCTGACTTGAGAGTAAATTTTATAACAGCGACCACAATATTTTATTAATATTATATTTAATAATTCTACTTTTTCATTTTATTACAACCCTCTGTCTGGAGTTCAGTTCATGGCTTAATCATTTGTCTTATAATATTGTAGGTTTTCAAAAGTCTTATTGATCGATGTCCTTTTAGTTTATTGCACGATCATTTTTGCATATAGCTTCCCTTCTCCCTGCTCCCCAAACCTTGTATAAGAAAGGAAAAAAACGAAGCAAAACTAATCTACATGTTAACCACTTCTGTCTGTGCACAGAACATTCCACACTATCGTTTCATGCCTCTTCAGTAAAAGAGAGATGGACATTTCCTCATATTTTCCTAATAGCCAATATTGATCACTTATAATAAGTTTTTAATTGTTTCATATGTTTATGTTTTATTTCCATTGGTGAGAATCTAAGCTTCTGAAGGCAAGAGCCATGAATTACGTTTCTTTTATACTCCCCACACCTGATAGCACAGTGATAGGCACATAGGAATTGTTGATGGTGTTCACATGATTTTATTCAATTTATTGTTGCCAAATACCAGCCTTTGGCAAATGAATCAAGCAATGATTTAAAAGAAAAGACTTGAATTATACACAGAAAATGCTGTTGTTCTTAACATCCCAAGGAAGGAAGGAAAAGAAAGAAATACAGTTTCCCCACTGTGGTGGTGATAAATCATGGGTTGGCATAAGAAATTAAATGGGAATTTGTGGAGAGTTTTAGGGAAGCTGCAGATGACATAGAAAGTTTAGGAACTCAGAAATGCATAAAACATGTGTATAGTATTATATAATAGCACACATTTATATAATTATATCTTTTAATACCATAAATATACATGATTTCTTTCTTAGGGGAGAGCTAGGTGGCTCAGTAAATTGAGAGCCAGGCCTAGAAACAGGAAGTCAGGTTCAAATCTGGCCCTAAACACTTCCTAGCTCTGTGGGCAAGTCACTTAATCCCCATTGCCTAGCCCTTCCAGCTCTTCTACCTTGGAACTAATAAACAGTATTGATTCTGAAATGGAAAGGAAGGTTTTTTAAAATTATTTTTAAAATTTAGAATATTTTTCCATGGTTACATGATTCATGTTCTTTCCCTCTCTCCCAAAACCCCGTCTCCCTGTAGCCAATGCACAATTCCCCTGGGTTTTACATATATCATTGATCAAGACCTATTTCCATATTATTGATAGTTGCACTAGGGTGATCATTTAGCATCTATATCCCTAATATTATCCCCATCAACCCATGTGTTCAAGCAGTTGTTGTTTTTCTTCTGTGTTTCTGGTCCCACAGTTGTTTCTCATGAGTCCCTCAGAATTGTCCTGGATCATTGCATTGTTGCTAGTAGAGAAGTCCATTACATTTGATTATGCCACAGTGTATCAGTCTCTATGTACAATGTTCTCCTGGATCTGCTCCTTTCACTCTGCATCAATTCCTGGAGGTCATTCCAGTTCACGTGGAATTCCTCCAGTTCATTATTCCTTTGAGCACAATAGAATTCCTTCACCAACATATACCACAATTTGTTTAGCCATTCCCCAATTGAAGGGCATCCCCTCCTTTTCCAGTTTTTTGCCACCACAAAGAGTGGGGCTATAAATATTTTTGTACAAGTCTTTTTCCCTATGATCTCTTTGGGGTATAAACTCAGCAGTGCTATGGCTGGATCAAAGAGCAGACAGTCTTTTTTTTTTATTTTAAACCCCTAACTTCTGTGTATTGACTTATAGGTGGAAGAGTGGTAAGGGTAGGCAATGGGGGTCAAGTGACTTGCCCAGGGTCACACAGCTGGGAAGTGTCTGAGGCCGGATTTGAACCTAGGACCTCTTGTCTCTAGGCCTGGCTCTCAATCCACTGAGCTACCCAGCTGCCCCCCAGACAGTCTTTTATAGCCCTTTGGGCATAGTTCCAAATTGCCATCCAGAATGGTTGGATCAATTCACAACTCTACCAGCAAAGCATTAATGTCCCAATTTTGCCACATCCCCTCCAACATTTATTACTTTCCTTTGCTGTCATGTTAGCTAATCTGCTAGGTGTGAGGTGGTATCTCAGAGTGGGAAGGGTTTTTAAATAATCCTTCTGTAAAATTAAAATAAGTAAAAAGTTCATTTAAGAAAAGAATTTGAAGATGATGCACCAGCATATGATGCACAAAGGTGAGAAATGTAGAGATATTTTAAAAATGACCTCCATATAGCCTAGAACCAAATACTTGGCCCAAATTTTACAATAAGATGTTGTAAATACTTCATAAAAGAAAAAGAAAAATTCAAACTTCTTCTCTGGTATAAAGAAAAGACCAAAAAATTTTATTCAGATTTTCCAGATCCCAGAGGCTCTGAGCCCCTAATACCCCCATCTGGAAGAGATATTTGAAATTGTTTATGCAGCATCTATTATGTTTCAGCCCAGCTAAGTGGCACAATGGATAGAGTGCAAAGCCTGGAGTCAGGTGGTCTTGAATTCAAATCTGACCTCAAATACTTACTAGGCTGTATGACCCAAGACAAGTCACTTAACCCTATTTGCCTCAGTTTCCTCATCTCTAAAATGAGCTGGAGAAAGAAATGGCAAGCCACTCCCAAGTGGAGTCACAAACAGACGACTGAAATGACTGAACAATCCTACATTCCAAGTATAATGCTAAGTTCTTTATCAATATTATCTTAGTTGATAATACACAATTCTGGGAGCTAGGTGCCTTTTACTAGCCCCATTTTACAGATGAGGAAACTGAGGCAAACAGAGGTTAAATGATTTGCCCAGGGTCACACAGTAAGTGTCTAAATCCACATTTGAACTCAGATCATTGACTCCAGGTCCGGCATTCTACTCATTGCTCCATCTAGCACTATCCTATAGAAATGTCTAGTGTTTCAATTTCACTTCCAAACATCTGCTTCTCAGAAAAACAAAGGTAGCATTTGAAGATCATTACTACAACTAGACAAATCCAAGTACATATTTATCTTGCAGCTCTGACTCCTGCCTTCATGATTACCCACTGAGCTCATGCTAATTTTTCATTGGTCAAGACCACCACTTACCAGATTAGATTTCTTTAGTTTATTGAAAACACCCACAGTGAAAATGCTACCCTTGAAGAACAGACCTGCATATCTCTCTGGATGGGAAGCAGCTCGTCTGGCGTTGGCTCAGCTTTTGGAGGAATTTCCAAATGCAAACACTTGCTGGTATAGTAAGGCCATCTGGAACTTAAGTTAGCCTGTTATTCCCAGCCCCATCAAGTTCTAAACCATGAAGCCACCCATTAGGACAATGTGTACTTCCCCACCTGCCCCAAACTGTAGATTGCCTCTTTGCTGGCGTCCTTGACTCTCATGGCCCCAGGCAGCCCTGATTCACTGAGGTCCAGAGTACAACTCAAGGTCAGTATTTTATCTCAGTCCCTGATGTAAGCTTAGCCCTTGAAACAAAGTTGGAATTTCCCTACTAAATCATAAACCTTCATAGCAATGAGGAAAATGTGCTGCAACATCCCTGCAACAGCCTCAAATTCCAGTGTTGAAAAATGACCGTTCAAAGTCATTCATGTAACTTTGTCAAGTATCCTTTGATATAAGTGGACCATTGGCTGAAGCCTCTTTCTTCCCCCCATCCCTTAGGTTAACATTCTGTTGGTACAGTATTTGTTTCAAATTTGTGATAAGATTTAATGGGTTCAGAGATCTCAGACTAGAAGAAGAAGCCTCAAAGACCATTGAATCCAATAATATGGAAATAGGTTTTGAGTGAAAATACATGTATAACCCAGTGGAATTGCTAGTCAACTCCTGGAGTGGGGAGGGCAGAAGGGAGAGAGAGAACAAAAATTAGTTAACTTTGGAAAACTTGCGTGTAAATTTGTTATTGGAATAAAATGATGATAATTATTTTTAAAGACCATTGAATCCAATAATATGGAAATAGATTTTGAGTGAAAATACATGTATAACCCAATGGAATTGCTTGTCAGCTCCTGGAGTGAGGAGGGAAGAAGGGAGGGAAAGAACAAGAATTAGGTAACTTTGGAAAACCTGTGTGTAAATTTGTTATTGGAATAAAATGATAATTATTTTTAAAAGACCATCGAATCCAACCCTCTATCCCTTCCCTCAGTTTTAGCAACGGCCAGAGAGACTCGCCCAAGATCACAAAGGTAAGAGATGTCAGAGACAGAATTTGAAGCAAAGTCTTAGAGTCTTTTGTATAAATAGAACTTTTGTAGCTTTGAACTACATCTCCCAGGATCCCTTTCCTCTTTCCTCCCACCTTACATGCTTACGTTATTTGTATATAGTTGTGTGTAATTCTGCCTCTTGCTCTCTTTTTCCCCCCACATGCGTGGCTGGGAGAGCTGGCTTTACTCAGGCTTTTACTTTTGGCTTTTTTCTTCTCTTACTTCAAGCTATTATTAATAAATTTTATAAAATACAATACTTGGAGTATTTGGATATTAATTTTTAATCTCACACTTTTGACTCCAAGTCAATGTTTTTTTTCCCTTGTTCCATATCATTTCTGGTATCTCTTCCCCCTGGCTTCCTTCAAGTCTTAGCTAGAGTTCTGCCTTCTGCTAGAATCCTTATCCAGTCGTCTCCATCCTGGTATCTTCCCTCTTAAACAACCCCCAACTTATCCTGTATATAGCTTATTCTTACAGGGATGTTTGCATGTTATCTTCCTCATTAAATTATGAGCTCCTTGAGGATAGGGGCTGTTTTTTGTCTTTCTTTGTACCTCCAGGTGAGCATAATACCTGGCATATAGTGGATGCTTCATAAATATTGACTAACTGACCACAGTATCATCAGTGACCTGGAACTAGATAACAACCCCTCAAAGCAATCATTTCTGGGGAGTCAACTAGATGGCTTGGCAGATTGAGAACTAGGCCTAGAAATGGGAAGTCCTGGGTTCAAATCTGATCTCAGACACTTCCTAATTGTGAGACCCTTAGTGACTCACTTAACCCTCATTCCCTAGACCTTACTACCCTTCTACCTTGGAACCAATACACAGTATTCATTCTAAAATGGAAGGTAAGTGTTAAAAAAAAGGCAATAATTTCCATCAGAATTTCCCAAGGGCCTTAAGAAGATCCATGAAAAAATTAGGAGGGTGACATGACACTTTGATTATGACATATCATGCAGTCTATTCAAAGATATACTCCAAGTTTTAATTTTATTATTACTATTTCATCTTTATTCTTCTCCCTATTCCTCCTAGCTCTCATTGGCTTACATTCTCTACCTCAGAAGTATACAATTAACTAGAAAAGAGAAATGTAAGTTGCTGAGGAAAGAGGAATAGGAATGACAAAAGCCAGTTTCTAGGAATGGAGCTGGAACAAGGCCTATAGATTTGATTCAGAAACCTAGCACACATTTGTGGTTCCTCCCTACAAAAGCCCATTTGAGCCTGTGCTTATTCATTCATTCATTCATTCATCAAATGTAGGACATGGAGCTTATCTACTCCTTATAGTGATCTCAGGTCCGAAGCCTCAGAAGCATTAAATTAGAAGGGACCCCAAAGGCCAATTAGTTCAACTCTTTCATTTCATTTTATTTTATTTTAAAACCTTTACCTTCTGTCTTAGAATTAATACTAGTATTGGTTCTAAGGCAGAAGGAGTAGTAAGGGCTGGCAATGGGAGTTAAGTGACTTCTCCAGGGTCACACAGCTAGGAAGTGTCTGAGGCTATTTATGAACCAGGACCTCCTGTCTCTAGATGCAGTTCTCTATCCATTGAGCCCCTTAGCTGCTCCTAACCCCCTTATTTTAATTCTGGGGAAACTGAGGCCCAGGGAGGTTAACTGATTTGCCTAGGGTCACAAAGCGAGTAAGCACAAGAGGCATAAAGTGAACCTAGTCTACAATACTGCCCCTCTCCTAGCAGACTAGTACCCATGGTGGAATTGTCCTGTTTTTTTTTTAAACCTTTAACTTCTGTGTATTGACTTATAGGTGGAAGAGTGGTAAGGGTAGGCAATGGGGGTCAAGTGACTTGCCCAGGGTCACACAGCTGGAAAGTGTCTGAGGCCGGGAATTGTCTTTTTTGATGCCTCCTCTCCCCCTCACACCATCCTTTGCACCATGGAGACACTCCCCACCCCCAATTATCCTTTGTACACTTCACCCTAAATTGCTTTTGCTCCAGAGCAACTTCAGCTAATTATGGCTCTAGATAAGGACATTGGCCTAAGCTTTATTGTTTCATTTAAGAAACATCAAAAAAATTCACAAAGATGGCATTTGCTATAGTATCTTCATGACCAGGATCTATCTACTCTATTTGGTGGATGAATGAATGAATGAATGAGAAAGCCTCTGTTACTAAGTGCTAAGTACAGGGGATACGAATACAGAGGCAAGATAGTTCCTGCCCTCAAGAAGCTTTACCTCTAGTAAAAAAAAAGCAACGCCTGTAGGAGACAGTGGCCAGGCAGAGATCATGAGTGACACAAGGGGGGAGTCAGTGGTAGCATTCATCTTAGGGCAATTCTGAGTGCAAGAGTTAGAAAGGAACGGGGGAGTGATGGCCCTGAGGAAGGGGAGCACGTAAAGTCCAGAGACGCAGAATTGTGTCCCAAGAGGTATGGTTTGGAGAGTGGAGCTAGCAAAGGGAGGAAGATGGCGGCAAGGATGGAGATGAGGAAACCTAGTCCTGGGATATTGATCAGACAATCTTGTTTGAAACCTTGCTGGGGAGCTGTACTGAAGGATTATTTTTATTGTAGTTTTGTGTGTTTCTCATCCAGACCTGGAGATCTATGCTCGTTAGGAGGACCAATCTGTTTCAGCTCTTTCTATTATTAATTCAGCTCTCATTTGGTGATGACCAAATGATCGACAACTCCCGAACTGTTGACTAGGGCTGTAAGCCTATAGATATAAAATGGACTTCTGAAATTATTTGGCCATAGGATGATAAGATTCTGAATGTCATGCTGGAAAAAAAATCAATTAGTTGGGGGCAGCTGGGTAGCTCAGTGGATTGAAAGCCAGGCCTAAAGATATGAGGTCCTAGGTTTAAATCTGACCTCAGACACTTTCTAGCTGGGTGATCTTGGGCAAGTCACTTAATCCCCATTGTTTAGCCCTTTCCACTCTTTTGCCTTGGAACCAACATATAGTATTGATTCTAAGATGGAAGATAAGGATTAAAAAATTTTTTTAATTAAAAAAGTTGATTAGTTCCAGTCCTCTTATGGATGAAGAAACTAAGGGTCAGAGAAATGGAATTTTCCAAGGTAAAACAGGTAGTGTCAAGAGAACAAACTGGAACTCAGGATCTGTGACTCTTTTTTTTTTTTAAACTTTACCTTCTGTCTTAGACTCAATATTGGGTATTGGTTCTAAGGCAGAAGAGTGGTAAGGGTTAGGCAATGGGGGTTAAGTGACTTGCCCAGGGTCACACAGCTAGGAAGTGTCTGAGGCCAGATTTGAACCCAGGACCTCCCATCTCTGGACCTGACTCTCAATCCACTGAGCCACTCTGCTGCACCCAGGACCTGTGACTCTTATGCAGGCTCTTTTCTTAATTTAACAGATGAGGAAACTGAGACATAGAGTGAAATGATTTGTTCAAGGTCACAAGTATCAAAGCCATTACTTGAACCCCTATCCTCAGTTGTCTAGGTCATATGATTTCAAATGCAATATTTTTTCCATTGTACCACACACATCTTTAAGAGTAGACAGAGAGGCAGAGGATTTGGGTTCAAATCTGGTCTCAGACACTTCCTAGCTATGCAACCCTGGGCAAGTCACTTAATCCCATTTACTTAGCCCTTGCCTTTCTGTTTTAGAGTTGTTGGTAAGAGAGGAAATATGAGATGTTTTCTAAGAGTAAAAGAGAGGAAAATCTCCTAAACACTATAATTTCAGGAGACCAGAAAGGAATCATCATACTCCTCAAAACTCTAAAATCCTTCTACTCAGATTTATGCCTAAAATACCCTAATTTTTAAGGACTTCCAGTAATCTCAGCACCATTGTCTCATCATTATCATCATAGCACTTATATAGTGCTTGCTTGTGCCAGACATTGTGCTATACATTTTACAAATATCTCATTTAATCTTCACAATAACCATGGTGGTAGGTGCTCATTATTCCCATTTTATAGTTGAAGAAACTGAAGCAGATGGATGTTAAGTGACTTGTCTAGGGTCATATAGCTAGTGTCTGAGGCTGGATTTGAACTTGGATCTTCCAGACTCCAGGCCCACAGCTCTGTCTCCTTAGTGCTCCATCCAGCTGCCAAAAACAGGATGTGTCTTAACAGCTCCCCCCAATACTCCCTTTGATATGGTTGCCCAATAGGAAGGATAAAAGAGGGCATCAACCAACCCCTGGCCTGGGATCAGAGGCTCTCTGTGCCCAAATTAGCCTTAGGTTGAAACTTTCAGGATGTGAGATCTTTTTCTTCTTTATCTTAAGTAGAAGGAAGCGATCCTCTAGTCCTCCAAGCTTCCCTTCCCCCCGCCCCACCGGGGAGAGATTCCCAACATGAGCAGGAATGGAGGAACTGTCAAACTAAGAGTTTTCTATTTGTTTATTTTGTTTTTAACCTTGCCTAGTCACCCAGGACACCAGGACAAGAGAACTTTGTCCAGTAAAGAATAGTAACAGATTAGCACGTGGGAACCATTTTAGTCACAGAGAAAAGGTCATCTTTGCAAATTATTGGCTCACTGCTCTAGGTTTCTGGTACTGGGTAAATCTATGTCTTTCTTGCAAGCTATGTCAGCTAAGAACAACCCCTGGCAGATCCTCCCAAGCAGGGAAGGCTCTGCAGAGTGGCCAGTGATGGACTGTATGCCCATTGTCCAAGAATCAATGCTAGCTAAATTGGGAGAGTTTTTTCACCCAGTTGTCTGCAACTAAGTTATAGTGCACCTGATTGGGAATGTCATAGCTGCAGCATATAGACAGATATAGATCCCTGAAGGACTATAAGGGAAACACTTTTGACTCCCCCACACCCTGTTGTGTTGTGTCCAAACAAAATAATTTTAGCACTTTCACTAGGTCTTCTGTTCTTTGAAATTCTAATCCCTTGCTTCCCATGAGAACTTCTTCCTCTCATGCCCCTACTCCCTATTAGCTTTCAGTGTGTCATCTTTATGAAATGTTTATTATAAGCGTAATTTGGAGAAAAAGGTGCTGCAGAAATCGAATGGATAAAGAAATAGCATAACCATGTGAAATAAGGTTCTGGAGAGAAGCTGCTTCTGTGTCAGGGAATTCTCCACAGAAGGGCTGAACAGGGAAGACGGATGTATTATGACAAGAAACTAAAGTAAAATTTCCACTGTGAATTAAGGGAATGAGTATGGATCACCCAAATGATCTCTCTGTTTGCAGAGGGTTGGGCTGTTGTAGATGTATAAGGTGGCAATACTTGCCTTGGCATCCACCCCTCTGACAAGCTTTTGGGATATCCCATGCCGCTTGGTAGTTGATTTTTTTTTTGTGATAGGGTCAACCATGGAGAACTTATTTAAGAGGGGTCATAATCATTGAATGCTGGGAAATGATGGCCGCACACTGTGCACAGAGTGGGCAGATTATCTTAGTATCAATGGAAACTCTTGTGTTGCCAAGCAGGAGTTAAAAAACCAGACCTATCCAAGAACAGAACTGTAGTAAATTGCCACATCACAAATGGCCTTTGGCTGCTCCCACCCAATTCTAGGTTTTGAATTCTTCTAATTGCTCTGTCCTTTAGATCACATCTCTTCATCTTCCCTTCCCACCCCCACCCCCCAAAAAAACAGCATGAAAGATTGTATCAAAGGCTTTGCTAAAAATTTAGGTAAAATGTACTTCTAACATTTTGCTGTTATACTAATCTAATAACCCCTTTCAAAAAAGAAAATAAGATTAACTATTTTGACCTTCTTAATGTAGCCATGCTGGTTCTCTGTGATCATGGCTTATTTTTTCCAAATGTTCAATAATCATTCCTTTAATAATATGTTCTAGGATGTTGCCAGGAATTGAAGTTAAATTCACTGGTCTACATTTTTAGACTCCATTCTCCTTCCCTTTTTGAAAACAGGGACAGATTTTTTTCCTTCTTCAATCTCCTAGTGCTTCTCTTTACCCTTGTGTTCTTTCAGAGATCACCAACAATAACTCAGTAACTTCATTGGCTAGTTCTTTCAGAATGCAGGTCATTTTGGACTTTGGAGAAGATTGGAATTGTGGAGAAACTGGTGGGTTACCAATTTAAAAATCACCTTGATCATGATAATCCATCTTGGATATAATAGTCTGGATCCTACCCTGAACTTTCATGCTTATGGATAACAATGCTATTAGCAAAAGGGTTAGTTTTTTCATAATTTATGGGTAATTGGTATACAAGGTAAGTGGCTGCCATTTTGAGAAATGAACATGGAAGAATATTGGCTAGTCCAGAAACTGCTCATGAGAAGCAACATATCTGAAAATTTGTAAAACAAATATAGTCAACTGACACTTTGTATTTTGCACTGAGTATCTATAAGACCTAAAGTATTGTGCAAAGAACAAAAGCATTGGAATATTTATTTACTGGTGTTTTCTTTTTTCTCAACTAAATGAAAAAATAACTTTTAAACTTAATTTTCTTTAAATATGTGTCAATTTCTCAGCTTCTCTCTTCCCTGAAACAGAAAGCAATCTAATATAGATTTTGCATGATTAATAGTATAAAACATCTTTCCATATTAATCTTTTAGTGAAAGAGAACTAAAACAAATGAAAGGAAAGTGAAGAAATAAAGTGAAATATAGTATTTCTCAATCTGCAGTTAGCTTTCATCACTTCTTTTCTGGAGGTCAATGGCATTTTTCATCATGAGTCCTTGAGGATTTTCTTGGAACACTGTAATAGTAGGAATAGCTAAGTCATTAATGAATGTTCATCATATAATATTTCTGTTACTGTGTACAATGTTTTCCTGATTCTGCTCACTTCAGTTCATAAAGGTCTTTCCAGGAATTTTTATTTTCATGTAAAACACACTTCCATAGTGGTCATTGCTGTAAGAGCGCACTCATATGAAACCAAAACCCCAAAATAAAACTATAAATATAATGATGTGAAAGTCTGCTTTGATATGCATCCATCTGACTCCAACAGTTCTTTCTCTGGAGGTGGATAGCAAAAGATAAGTCTTTTAGGATTGTCTCAGATCATTGCATTGCTGAAAGAAGCTAAGTTTTCATAGTTGATCATCATACAACATTGCTGTTACTGTGATACAATGTCTCCTGGTTCTGCTTATTTTGCTCTGCATCAGTTCATGTAGATCTTTGTAGGTTTTTCTGAAATCTTGCTTTACTTCTCTTTCTTTTTATTTTGCTTTTTAAACCCTTACTTTCTGCTTTAGAATCAATTCTATGTATTAGTTCCAAGACAGAAGAATGGGAAGGGCTAGGCAATCGGGGGTAGGAGGGAGAGAGTGGGTTAAGGCCCAATTTGAACCTAGGACCTCCTGTCTCTGGAACTTGCTCTCAATTCACTGAGCCACCCAGCTGCCTCCTTGCTTTTCATTTCTTTTAGTATAGTAGTATTCCATTACCAACATGTATTGCAATTTATTCAACTATCCCCCAGTTGAACATCTCCTCAGTTTACAATTCTTTGCCAACACAAAAAAGCACTGCTATAAATATTTTTGTACACGTAGATCCTTTCCTCTTTTATATGATCTTTTTAGGATACAGAACTAGTAGTGGTACTATAGGATCAAAGGATATGAAGAGTTCTATGGCCTTTGGGCATAGTTCCAAATTGCCCTCCAGAATGGTTGGATCAGTTCACAACTCTACCAACAATGCATTAGTGTCCCAATTTTGTCACATCCCTTCCAACATTTACCACTTTCCTTTCCTGTCATATTGGCCAATCTGATGGGTGTGAGGTGGTACTTCGGAGTGGTTTTAAGTTGCATTTCCCTAGTCAGGAGTGAATTAGAACACTTTTTCATATGATTATTGATGGTTTTGATTTCTTCTTCTGAAAATTGCTTGTTCATATCCTTTGACCATTTGTCAATTGAGAAATGGCTTGTATTCTTATAAATTTGACAGTTCTCTAAAGATTTTTGTGAAATGAGACTTTTATCAGAGAAATTTGGCATAAAACATTTTTCTCAGTTTTTGGTTTCCTTTCTAATCTTGACGTTAAGCTTTTGTAAAAAAGCTTTTTAATTTAGTATAATCAAAATTATTCACTTTATATCTTCTAATGCTCTCTATCTCATTTGGTCATAAATTCTTTCCTTCTCCAAATATCTGCCAGGTGATCCTCTAATATAGTTATATCACTCTATATCTAAATCACATATCAAATTTGATCTTATCTTGGTATATATGGATATGAGATACTAGTCTAAACCTAGTTTTTGCCAAATTGTCTTCCAATTTTCCCAGCAGTTTTTGTTAAACAGTGAGTTCTTATTCCAAAAGCTAGTGTCTGGGTTTATGAAACATTAAATTGCTAAGGTCATTTACCTTTATATATTGTATGCCTAATCTACTCCACTGATCTACTTTTCTATTTCTTAGCTAGTACCAGATTATTTTGATGATTGCTGCTTTGTAGTATAGCTTGAGATCTGGTACTACTAGGCCACCTTCCTTTACATTTTTTTTTCATTAGTTCCCTTGATATTCTTAGCCTTTTGTTTTTCTAGCTAATTTTTGTTATTCTTTTTTCTAGTTTGATAAAATAATTATTTGGCAGCTTGATTGGTATGGCACTGAATAAGTAAATTAATTTAGGTAGAATGTCATTTTTATTATATTAGCTTAGCCTACTCATGAGAAATTGATATTTTTCCAATTGTTTAGATCTGACTTTATTTGTGTGAAAATTTATAATTATGTCCATGCTTTCCAGGCTTTTCTTAAATCATCATTCACATTATTTCTTATAGTACAGTAGTATTTTATTACAATCATATACTATGACTTGTTAACCATTCCCTATTTGATGAACCTCCTTCCTTCCAGTTTCCAAATCTTTACTACCACAAAAGAGCTGCTATAAATATTTTTGTACAAACAGATTCCTTCCCCTTTTTGAAAATCTCTTTAGGATACATGGTGGATCAATGGAATAGACTAGGAGCAAATGACCTCAGCAAGCTAGTGTTTGATAAACTCAAAGATCCCAGCTTTTGGGACAAGAACTCACTATTTGACAAAAACTGCTGGGAAAATTGGAAAACAGTATGGGAAAAATCATGTCTAGATCAACATCTCACATCTATACTAAGATAAATTCAAAATGGACAAATGACTTAAATATAAAGAATGAAATCATAAATAAGTTAGGTGAACATAGAATAGTATATCAGTCAGATCTGTGGGAATGAAAGAAATTTAAGACCAATCAAGAGATAGAGAACATTACAAAATGTAAAAGGAATTATTTTGATTACATCAAATTAAAAAAGGTTTTGTATAAACAAAATCAATGCAACCAAAATCAGAAGGAAAGCAACAAACTGGGGGGATGGGGGTGGGAATTTACAACAAAACTTTCCAGGCTTTTCTTAAATCATCCTTCACATTATTTCTTATAGCACAGTAGTATTTTATTACAATCATATACTACAACTTGTTAACCATTCCCTCATTGATGAATCTCCCTTCAGTTTCCAAATATTTACTACCACAAAAAAGCTGCTATAAATATTTTTGTACAAACAGGTTCTTTCCCCCTTTTTTGAAAATCTCTTTAGGATACAGATCTAGTAGTGATATTGCTGGATCAAAGGGCATGCACAGTGTTGAAGCTCTTTGGGCATAGTTCCAAATCACTCCAGAATGGTCGGATCAGTTCACATCTCCACCAGCAGTGCATTAGTAGAACTGGAACTTTTAAGATTTATGGATGTAGTGATCAAGAATTACTTATTACTTTCAGCACCAACTTCTTAGAATTTTCCTCAATTAGAACAATGGAGTAAGTATCGCCATGATTGGATGCTCACTGTTCCAGTTGCCCTACATTATGGCTTATAATTGAATAGAAAACAACCTAGAAAAAATTTTTGAGGTCTCCAAACAGCTTTCTCTTCTGTCACCCACCCCCATTCATCCTCTCCCAAGGTCCAAAAGCTCTGCATTGATTATCAAGAGTTGCAAGCTCAGCTGGGAATAAGATTTCATGCAGAACTTGTATTATCTACCTTCTCCACTCAAAACCAAGAAACCCTGTAATTATCATCAAGAAGCAAATGAACTACTGGGCATGAGATTTTGTGTGGGCACATTCCAACAGAACAACATCCCACATCCCATCTTCAAGTTTAGGACTAATTCTCCAAGTTCTGTTGATAAAGTATTCCAATTGACTCCCTAACATTCTGATGCTTCAATCAGAGTCATACAGTCTCATTACCTTATATATCCCTAATATCTCATCCTAAACATCCACCTCCATTTTTGTCAGCCTTACTCCTTCCCTATCCAACACAAACACAATTCTCCCATTTCTCAGCTCATTCCTCTGTGCCCTTTGGAACTCAAACTTGATTCTCAATAATTTCCTTTTTCCTCTCAAATTTTCAGCCAGGAATCCTTCCTTTCACCTACCAGAATCAAAACTTGACTCTCCCTAAAGATACTAGTACCCTCTCCGTTGGATGCTGTTCATTCGTTTTCCCATTTCCCACTTCTTCACTGAATCAGGATAAGAAGGGCAAACATTTTGTTTGTCAGCTGCCATGTCTCAACAATTTTTCCTCTCTTGTAGTTCATGGAGTTTGTTGGAGTCCTCATCCAAATATTATTGCTATTGTCTGCCAACCTCTGGATCATTCTTCTCACTTTCTCAATAGCTTTGTCATTTCTTTCATAGTCTTCTTTTTAGCCTCATCCCCTGTCAGCATCCTTGAGGAAGAATTCCATATTCATGCTTGCAGAACTCTCAAACAATCTGACCACACAATCCTTGACTCCAACAAGTTTCATTCTCTACCCCTTTTCTACCGACAAACTGGTTAGGTCATACCTTAGACCTTCACATTTCTCAGAATTGCTCTGCTTTAATGATCTTGAAATCTAACATATCATTTTTCAACTACTTCTTCCATTCTCTTTCACAATAAATTCACTCTTTGCCCCTCGTATGACTTCTGTTCCTTATCCAAGACCTATTTTCCTAATACAGTTTCATTTTCCTCAGTACCCAACCTTGACCCCAAGATCAGTCACTTTAATGATTCACTAACCTAGAAACCCTTTCACCTCCCCCTTATCTTCCATTCTGGGAAACACTCACCTTCTGATTTAACTAAACTGATCAGTTTCTTTGGAGAAGTGAAAAAATCTACATGTTCTCACCCAGGATAAATGTTAGATAATTTAAACTGAGTCTTCACTGCTATTCAACAGAACTTCTACTCTCTTCCCTGAACTATTATATCATTCCCCACAGTGATTATTTCAAACCTTACCCTCCCTACACAAATAGTCACCATCTTATAAAGCAGATAACTATTTTTCCTACTTCAAGAAGACTGAGACCATCTAACTTTAACTCCTTCATTCCATATTTTCCCTCTCATTCCTCAAAAATTTCCAACATTATCTTATCTCTACTTTCCTCTAATCATAGAGGAAGAGTCATCCCTATTTGCCGTAAGGTCTAAGTCTTTTGCCCTTGATCCCATTCCACATAACAATTCACTCATATTTCTATGGTGATTTTATGATTATTAATCACTTTTCCCTTGATAGCCTGATGAACTCGGCAGCTGAAAATGAAAGAGATTGCCCATGGCCAAATAGTTGGTGGGTTTTAACATTAGAACTTTCAGTCCAGTGTTCTTTCCACTATATCACATTCCCCGACTCAGTCCAAGGAATAATCTGGAGAAGTGAAGACTTGGAAGGAACGTGATAGAAATCTTCAAATATTTAAACTGAGAAGAAAAATTAGACTTACTCTGCTTCATCCTGATGTGAACCAATGAGTGAGTGTTGAAGAAGGCCATGTACTTCTACTACTTGACATTTATATAGCACTTTAAGATTTGAAAAACACCTCACATATACTATCTCATTTGATACTTAGAACAATCTTGGGAGGTAAATATTATAAATATTATTCTGACTTAATGGATGAAGAAACTGAGACTCAGAGAAATTAAGCGAATTTCCCTCTTCTCTGATTAGGAAGGTACCTTTTGCCCACAGACTTCATACAAAGGAAAGTGACTTTCATGAAGCTTTAGTCAGTCAGCTTTGGGTTCCTTCCAAACAGACTGGGAGCTTTGTCATGATGGAACATTCATACCAGGTAAGAATAGATATTAAGGGGAAAGAAAGAAGGGGATGACTAATGGGAAGTGAGGAGTCTTACCAGGGTTTTGTTCTGTGCTGATTCTCTTTGGATTAATTCACTATTTCATGCTATTTCGCAATCCACCCACGTCCTAATCTACTTTAATTTTTGCTTTGGAAAAAGGAGGGCAGGGGGAACTTTTGTACAAAACCAAAGAAATATGCATAGCAGGTGCTAAGAGCACAGGCTACAAGGTGAGCAGGTTGTTTTTATCCTGCTGTGTTCTGTAAGTAACCTTTAATCTCCAGTGTGGGAGGTGAAGCTCAAGAATCAAAGGAAGACAATGATGTTTCTGTAAGTGTGTCAAGAAATCATGAAAACGATGGAAAGAGAGCCCAGTGACCAAGGTATTTGTCACCATCTAGTAGAATGTATTAGTCAGCCAGTCAGCAATATTTAATGTGTGCCTAGGGGTTGCTATCCCCTCCATAAAAGATCACCCCCTCCTGCTTCCCATGGCCTAGAGGTCACGCTGGGTTGTCAGAAGCCATGAAAAAAAAGTATGAGTATGAAATTGTTAGTAAGTGCCAGTCATTCAAATCTTTGGTTTAACCATCAAAGCTAAGAGAGTCCTAAATTTAAACATTCACCTGCAAATTAAGCACAATCTTGCCTTTAAATCACTTTTGGACCTGGTCATATAATTGGCTTGTGATTCATAGAATGAGCTCTATCCAAATTTTCAAGATTTTTGCCAAGACCTATTATTACAGTTCCAAGAAATTTAAGATGCAGACTCTAAGGCAAGAATTTTTAACTTGGAGTATTTAAAAAAAACTTTTGCTATGTTGGTTTATCTGATAATCCCAAGTATCATATGTGATGCATTTAAAAACATTATTCTGAGGAGTTCCTAGATTTCAGTAAAATGAAAGAAGTCCATGACACTAAAAAGGTTAAGAACACTTACCTAAGAGATTTGGGGATAAGTTCCACCACCTGGATAGATTTCAAGCAAGTCCACATACTTTGTCAAAGGGATGGCCTGACTCAATGCAGAATGGCTCATTTCTAATCTTTAGGTCACTAGGTCATACATTTTTTGGTCATGGTGAATCATGGAATGGGTAAAAATTAAAAATAGTCCTTATGGCTGGGAAGCCCTCTTCCACTGACACAGTGACAATATTGGAGTAGCATGAAAGGGAGTAGAGGGCACCAAAGCTCACACTGATTTAGAATGTGCTTAAACATTTGTTTAATTGCTGGTATTTTAAATGTCATATCTTGGTCCAACCACCACCAAGTCAACACATCATTGGAAAACTGCATTGATATTGACATCTCACTAGATGTGAAGCTGGAAGACAAAGAAGTTGCAAGTAAATGGATTGACAGTTTTATCATTCAGGAGATGAATAAAGGAGTTGCATGGAAGGGATTTCTCTGTTTACCTAACTGCAACAAGAAATTCTATTTAATGGCATGTTTGAACATCTTGCCTTCATGTCCCCACAATCAGAATAAGCAATAAGCAAAACCAGGTTAAAATGAGTTTTAAAATGAGGTTAAAATACAGCTTATATGCAGGCATAGATCATTGATTTTTAAAGTAAAAGGAATGTTAAAAGATTATCTAGTCCATTTGACAAATAAGGAGCTGAGCCCAGAGGAGCGCTGTTATTTGTTCAAGCTCACACACACTGGAACAAAGATTTGAACCAAGATTCATCTGACTCTGAGTTGAAAAATATTTCCTCTGTGCCATATCAAGGCAGAGAATTTAAAAATAGAGATGTTCTTTGAAAATTGGGGCAGAATCTCCCAACCAAGTCAACATATAAAGTGATATTTTATCACTTTAGTACTTATGATGAACAAAAATAAAGATAGTAAAAAACATTTTGGAAATTTTGGCTTAGGATTAAGAAATTAAAGAAGTGAAAAGCTTGTAGATTATTCAGGAACTTCACACCTATATATAATGTACACTTACTAGACAGCTATACAATACAGTGGATAGAGGGCTAGACTTGGAGTCAGGAAGACCTGAGTTCAAATCCAGTCTCAGGCAATTATTAGCTGTGTGACCTTGGGCAAGTCACTTAACTTGTGTTTGCCTCAATTTTCTCAACCCTAAAATGGGGATAATAACAGGACCAAACTTGCAATGTTATTGTTGAGGGTCAAATCAGTTAACATGAATAAGGCATTTTGTAGATCTTAATGAATTCTGTAAATGCTATTATTATTGTTACTTTCTTCAGGAAGAGAATTGGCAGATCATAGACATGGAGGGCATCAAGTAAAATGGAAAAAAAAGGCTACAGAAAAAATTGCTATATCATAATGGATATAAATATATGACTATTGATGAAGAAGTTGCTTCAAAATCAGCTTTTTTATCCACTTCAGTATACCAACCAACTAGAGTAAAATCAACATCAATAATCAAATTAGGAAGAAATGTGCATATGAGGGAAAGACTCCACATATCATTATAACAGTTTGACTTGACATATTCAAAAGATTTTTTTGATTCTCCAAAATGGGAAATAGATAAAAGTGTAGATATTGAGTATATTATCATAATTTCCTAGAGAATTTTAGCTAATATAAAATAGTCCAAGCAGGCCAAAAAATGCTGAGTACTTCAGCCAGAAGATGTGTGAACCCTTTGTCAAGTAGATAGACATGAAGGCAGAGACAATATTGATTCAAATTGTAAGCTAATTTGTAAAACATTTTGGGTGACAGCAAAGATCAGTGGAAGCTAAAAGTCTTAGAGAATTAGGCATGAGACCCCACATAGCATGAGGTCTTAAGAAAATGAAGTTAAGAAGAACCATCGAAACTAACCAAACATACATTTGGATGATGGAGAGCAGCACAATTTGAAGAAAGATATCTGTGCTGGTGCAACACAATTACAAAGATACTTGGGGATCAGATTTTAAGGTATTTCAGAGAGCTGCAGTATATTGCTAATGATAACTGACCTCAGAAAATGATATCCTTCAAGAAATATGTGCCCAGAAAAGATGAAACAGACATGTAGGAAGAGTGATAGATGGTTACTATGTTGAAAGCTTAAATACAGAAATGATCTCTATGGAATATTAAGGATTCTTAAGAAGACCCCCAATTTATAGGACATCTACCTTACACTGCTATGGAGGACTGATGAAAGGACTTGGACAAGTTATTGCATAGGAAGAGAAGATAAGGATGGGTTAAGATTTGTAATGTTAGAAGAAGTACCAACATTGATGAAATCCTAGCTCCATTATCAAGATTTTTGCTAGCAACCAGCAGATCACGGGAGGAAGAAAATGTAGGGTTCTGATGAGAAGACGAAAAGAAAAAGCAGATAATATTTTTGTCCTCCAGCACTTTAAGCTCCAGATGGGGAGAAGTTATATATACAAAATAAAAAAAGGATCCTTTTCCAAAATAATCTATCATCACAAGTGAACATTGTCAGTCAGTCAATAAGCATTTATTGAGTATCCTACTCTGTGTCATACATTGTGCTAAGCATAGGATTAGAAGAAAGAAGAAGAAAGTTAAAAAGACAATCTCTGTCTTTGAGGAGCTTACAATCTAATGGGGAAAGCAGCAAGTAAAAACATATATACATATAATCTACATGCAACATAAATAGGAAATTACCTAATAGAGGTTGAAACCAGAATGAAGTCCCATCAGATTCTCAGGTCCCAAGTTCTTAAAGTTCCCCAGATTCTTAGCTCTAACCTTGCTGACAAACCCCTACTATCTCAAACTCTGATCTATATTTCCTGAAGTCTGAAAGTCCATTTCACAGCCTATGGATCCTCCAGTGAATACATCAGGTTTCTCTAGGTAAAAACTGGGACTTGCTTTGTTCAAGATCCATGATTAAGCCCAAGACCATTTAATATTCACAGAATCCTATAGACTCTATGACTATCAAATCATTAAGGATCAATTAATAAAGCCAATATTTGTGGAACCAATCACTTGCTTTCAAGAGAAAGATAGAAACTCCATCTTTCTTCACTAGGGATGTTGATGTTATTTCCCAAGTTGATTAATAAAATTTAAAATTCAAGATCACCTATGAACCAAGGCTTATTGAATATTTTTCTGTTTATAATTCTGCGACAATGGACTACCCCAAACTCAGTGAACCTCAGTTTTCTTTGCATTATAAATTGAGGATAATTACACTTACATCTACCTCATTGGTCTGTTGTGACTTGAATGCGTTATACCCTTTAAAAGTGCTGTGTACAATGTAAGTTGTTGTTATTCTAATCATTCTACAGTGATGTCATGGTTGAATTTTGGGTCTTAAGATTAATTTATAGTGTTTTTAAAATAGTTTTGGCAATGACAGATAATTAAAAACACTGAAATAAGGAGTGGAAGCAGTTCTACTGCAATTCTAATCAATCAGTTTGTCCAGTTAAGCAGTCAAATGACTAGCTTCAGATTATTTCCCTAAGTCAGCCAGGATCTGCTTTCTAAGAAATTCACTGAATCACAGACCTGGAAAGGCTCTCAGAACACATATTTCAATTTCTCCATTTTCATTCTTTGTCTTTTGTTTGCTTTAGAGCCCCAAATTCCATCATCTGTAGATCATTTTAACCTTTTAGACATTTTTAAGTGCTGTTGTTGAGAAACAAACCGCCTTCAGTATGTCCTCTACTTTCCACTTGATATAGGTTAAATCTAGACTTGATCCCCTCTCTTCTTGCCATGCCTCTCCTATCTGGGGCCAAATGAACAGAAATAGCAACATTTACTGATAAAGTCACAAAGGAATTATGCCAAACCACATGTGTTCTTGAGTCAAGCTTTTTTATCATTGATATAGTCATACATGTAGGGGCTTTGTGTATTTTATCTAGTTAGATAGATTGTATAGTGGATGGAGAGATGGGCTTCAAGTCAGGAAGACTTGAATTCAACCCAGTCTCAGTTACTTACAAGCTATATGCCTCCCTTCCTCATCTGTAAAATGGGGACACACTGGAGAGGAAAACGGCAAGTCATTCCAAGAAAACCTCAAGGATAAGTCCATGGAATCACAAAGAATTAGACATGACTGAACAACTGAGTTTCTCTCTATCTCTATCTCTATCTCTGTCTCTGTGTGTGTGTGTCTCTCTCTTTCTCTGTCTCTGTCTCTATGTCTCTCTCCCTCCCTCTGTGTCTGTCTGTATGTCTGTCTGTCTGTCTCTCTCTCCCATTCTTTATCCATTTAGAAAATGCACCCAAGCAGCCTATTTCCTCCTAAGTATAAACCTGAGATACACACTCACCAGAGTTCAATGAAACCATTCTACGGTCCTGGGTAAAGCTGTGTAGTTCCTGGGATGGATATGTACTGTGATGTAATCCAGGATCAGGACCATTTCTGGTACCCAAGGGTGGCTGTACTTCTAATCAATGTATATATCCTGCTCTCTCCATCTATTAAGATCTATTTTCATATCAGTCCACTGTAGTGGGAGATAAGTTCACTGAGCATGAAGCAGTGTCTTTCTCCTAACTCTAGCTAAGCTGGTCCAGCACCTCAATTCATTTCCAGCACTCGTTGTTTCTAGTGTGATCTGCCATTTTGTTTTTCCTGTTGAATGGTTGTCTTTTCAGTAGCTGAGATTCTTCACCTCTTATTTGGACCCATAAGTCTACTTGTCTTCTTTCATGTGTTAATTGGGCAATTCTAGGTCTCTAGTGGGTGCTGTAGAGCACTGGATTAGTTCACAAGAATCTTCTCCCAGTATTAGGGATTTATTGTCCCCTCCCCCCATTCTTTTCCCTTTCATTTTAGCTCAAAGATTCTCATTCTGATGTTTCTCCTATTTCTTGGATCCAAGAAACATGCATCTCATATTCTGTCACTAGTGCTTCCTCATATACATGTTTGCATTTTATATATACCTTTTTGGGTACATGTAGTCTCCTTCATTAGAATATAAGTTTTTTGGGGGCCAGGGATTCTCCTTTTAGCTTGTGCATTTCTAGCCCCTAGAATGGTTTTGGGGACATAATAGACACTTAAAAAATACCTATTGATTGATTGAATGGAGGTAGCACTGCCTCACCATTTCAAATATGACAGACAAATAAGACATATTTTTTAATCTATTCCTAAGGAGATGAAAGTTGGTTCTGGGTGAGCTCTAGAATATAGATCTGGGCTAGGAAAGATCTAGGATAGGTGCCTTAGATGGTGAGTTTCTTGAGGGCAGAGACTATCTTTTGCCTCTTTTTGTTTCCCCAATGCTTGGCACAGTGCCTGGTACATAGAGAGTGCTTAGTAAATACTCAATGACTGACTTACAAGTCTAGGAGGGGAAAATGGATACAAAACAATGCCAGGGACCCAGCTGCAGGAAATCAGATTAATTCAAAAGCTGCCAGAATTCAGGGAACAACATCCAAGGTAAGGTTTGATGGAACGGAACTCCCCACAGGTATCCTAAGCTCATATAATACTCCTCTTCTCCCTCTCCAGGAGGATTCCGGAATAATCTCTGTCTCTTCAGTGATGGTTGTTGATTGAATGGTTGATCAGATTCTATTTTCTGCTCCTAACAGAAGCGAATCCTCTGAATTCAGAGAAAGATGACTCTGATCCTTACAGACTTTGGGGAACAAAATCTGGCCTCCAAGAGAGGAGAACCCCCCAAATAAACATCTCTCAGGCTGAATTAGTGTCTCTGATTTTCTCTGTATCCAAATGGTCTATGTACTCGTATCTTAATCCAAGGCAAAGATTTGACCATCATAGCCAATGACTAAGATGTCTAATCCTCTCCAGATATTTCTGGAAATCATTCTCATTCTTTACATGAGTCCAGTCTGGTTTTGTTTCTCCATTTTGACCACTTAAGCCTCATTTCTCATGTGCAGCATACATGAGAACACCGTGAGTTGGAAGATTAGGGGGCAGAGGGTCTATTACCCATCTAAGGAAATTAAAAGACCTTGTTAGTAGGTTAGCTAATCTCTTCCTAAGGATTTTACTGCCATCCTAAAGGCAAACTCTTTAAGATTTCAATGCCATGAAAATCTCCTCTCTAGGCATAATGTGATAGTTGTCCCTTTATAATTGATTCTCTCCTGCTGGTTCTTTGCTATCACTGATCGCCTGGGGACTCTGTGTCTGAGAGGGTGCTCATGAATCTTTGGGTAGAGCCTGGTGTGGGTTTGCAGGGCTGAGGGAAGGGCCCCAGGCAATTAAGTGTGGGATTATTAGCATCCTGATTGCTTCTCACAAGCCAGTAACAACTCTGAAGGCCTTGTTAACAGGGTTGTTTTTATGAACAGACACAGGCTCCAAAATAAAGGCCCTGTGTGCTCCTTCTGTTTGTCTGGAATCTGGAAGATGAACAAAGTTTGTGTACTCTGAAGACAAAATCGCAGCCAGCCAAAGAACATGAGCAGCCTTATTTGAGACTTGGGGTTTTGGGGGGTGGATGGGGAATGTTGACATACAGGAAGGCTTTGTAAACAGAGTGGATTTGATGTTGTCGAGACAGATCCTTCTTTCATCAGCCAATTGTCCATCTTGGAAGAGAAAAGATGGTCCTTGGTACCAGAATAACTCATTTGATGTGGCAAAAATCTCCACTAACGTCCCCAAACACATACTGGGGTTGGGAAGCCCCAAATCATCACTAGCCTAGCAGTCTTTAGGGCTGCTGACTGACAGTCCCAGGAGCCATAATTCAGTGCCACAGTCACAGGTCACCATAGCAACCTCTCACACTAAAATAAGGGCATTTGCAAATATGTATTCTGCAAGGCCTTTTTTTTTTTTTGTAGTCAGGTTCAAAATAATAGCTATGTCAGAACAACTGGCTTTGGGGGCACTATTGAAAGTTGAAAGTGACAAAAGAACAAGGACTTCCCATTTCTCTGGGCTTCCTTTCATCTGAGCTCTCCACTCTTTTTCTTAGAATATTCCTCAAAGCAATTATTGAACTCCTCTCCTATGCTAGGCATTGTGGGTGGTGTTGAAATGTAAACTATAATCATTACTTGTAATTAGTTTATAATCTAGCTAAGATGTCAAAATATTTATGCATAAAAATATGACTAACAATATAAGGCCAAAGAGAAGTACAGACAACAGACCCTTAGTGATTGATGGAGGGAGAGGTCACCTTGAAGCCGAGGCTTCTTCTGGGCATGGATATTATTATTGTTAAATCATGGATACATGACTGGACATTCTTCTGGGATCTGTCTAGAGGTTTGACCACTCCAACATCATCATTAGACTTTCTTTCCTTATTCTGGTCTGAGAATTAAGAGGTTCGGGTTCTGCTCCCAACAGTATGTCCATGAAAAAGTCACTTAACTTCTATGTCTCACTTTCTCTCAAATAATGAAAGTTGTAAAGGCTTTGGCAGATTTTTAGGAATGTCATGAATTAAATGACAGAAATGACGGGGTTTTGAATATCAGTATTCCCTAGGTAATGATCTATGGCTATAAAGCATGGAATACCATGGTTTCTGAAGCATCCAAATTTCAGGTGATGCAAAGAACATGGCAGACTTAAATAGGTTATGGTGTATGATCAACAATGTAAGACAGAGCAAATAATCTCAACACTGAAAAGTAGAATTGGATATAGAAAAAGTTCTGAACTACTGCAGTAGCCTTCTGGAACATCTCCCTGACTCAAGGCTCTCTCTCCTCCCTGCACTCCATATTCCACTCAGTTGTCAAAGTGATCTTTCTAAAGTTGAGGTTCGACTGTGTCACCTCTTACTCAATAAATTCCTGTGGCTTCTAGGATCAAATATAAAACTTTTCTTTTTGACTTTTAAAACCCATTACAACCTGGACCCTAATTATCTTTTTAGTCTTCATATATATATATATATATTATAGTATTTTATTCTTTTTTGCACAAAACACTCAATTCCCCATGTGACTTTGTACTAGCTATCCCTCATATCTGGAACGTTCTTCTTCACTTTTCTGGCTTCCCTGGCTTCCTTCAAAACTCAAATTTCACCTTATTTGGGCCTTTCTCATTCCTCCTCTGCCTCACTGCTTGTGCTCGCTCTGTAAAGGCATCTTCCATTTGCCCTGTATATAGCTGTTGTGTTCAGTTATTTGCATGTTGTTTCCTCTATTCAAATGTGAGCTGCTTGAAGGGACGGGTGGCATTTTTGCCTTTCTTTGTAAACTCAAGCTGGTTTAGTGCTAACACTGAGTAAGTGGTTAATAAATACTTGTTGCCTCATTGACAAATTGAATATGGCACTGGGATGAACAAAATGTGCAGACATGGAAGTGGGTCTGTAGTTTTTGGGGTAGATCTTCTGTGGAAGGCTTTTGGAAGGATATGAACAAGAATCAGACAAAATAAAAGGATCAGTGGGGTGATCTGACTTGGTGGAAGAAGTGCCCATATCCATTGACATAGCAAAAAACTATGCTTGGATATCCAATTTATTAATCGCTTACGAGGCACTATGCAAAGTGCTTTTAAAAGTCTCATCTCATTGATCTTCACAACAATCCTGGAAGGTAGGTTATTATTCCCACTTTACAGACAAAGAAGCTGTTGCAAATCGTAAGTGGCTTGTCCAAGGTCACACAGCCAGAAAGTGTCTGAGGTCTTTCTGACTCTAGGTCAAGCTATGTTTCCACTAAACCACCTACCTCTGTAGAGGAAAGCATTAGATTTAGAAACATAAGATAGAAATTAGAATCTGAGTTCAGATGCTGAAAACCTGGCCCTGGGAATGTGGGTTTGCCTCTGGGGCCTCACTTTTTCATCTTTAAAATGAGGGCGTTGGAGGCAGCTAGGTGGCTCAGTGAACAGAGTCAGACGTGGAGACAAGAGGTCCTCAATTCAAATCTAGCCTCACATACTTCCTAACTGTGTGGCCATGGGCAATTCACTTAAGCCCAATTGTCCAGTCCTTACCACTCTTCTGCTTTGGAACTAATACTTGTATCCATGCTAAGATAGAAGGAAAGAGGTTTTAAAAGTAAAATAATATAAAATAAAATGAAGGCACTATTGTAGATGGTCTCTAAGGTCCTTTTTAGCTATAAATCTCATTCTAGGCTTTGTCAAGGAAGCTCCTTTTTATTGAATAATCTTCCCTTAGAGTTGTACCAATATCCTTAGGCACTCTGTCACTCAGCAAGAAGTATTACTATGTCACCCTAATTCAAGTCTAACCTAATTGCTTCTTCATTCACCCATATCCATACTTGATAGATCGGGGTGAGGAGGGATTAGACATCTACTCTGGGTAGGGTAAGAGAAGGGAGGCTTCATCAAAGTCCAAGGCTAGCCAAGACAGTCAGAGCTTTGTCAGTACAATTTTTACTTGTTATGTATTCTTATTTTAACCTGGTAGATGAGTGAGAAATTAAGGATGACACTTAATTGTAAGTTTGGGAGACTTGGAAGATGATGGTGTCATTGATAGGAATAGGGAAGTTTAGAGAGGGGATTAAATTAGGGGGAAAGATTATATGAGTTCAGTTCTGGACATGTTGAATTTAAAATAGTTTCTGGACATCCAGTTCAAGTTATCTGAAAGGCAGTTAGAGATGTAAAACTGAAGGTCAGCAGAGAGGTTGGGCAAGCTAGGGCAAGATTTGACAATCATCAGCATAGAGAGAATAATTAAATCCATTGGTGGCTGAGGAGGTCATCAAGTGATGTAATAGAAAGGGAGGACAGAAAACTTTGGGCATATCAATGGTTAGAAGCATCACTGACAGAGGATCCAGCAAAGGAGACAGAGAAGGCACAGCCAGATAAGGAAGAGGAGAATCAGGAGAGAGTAATATCCAAAAAACCTAGAGAGAAGAGAGGATCAAGGTGAAGAGAGTGAAGAAATAAGGACTTTCAGTTTTTGCTCAGGTTGGAGAACTAGGAAAGTCTAGAGTCTTCAGAGGCCTGAGAAAGGAAGTAGTTGATAGTTATCAACAGAGTTCAATCATCAGTAAATCTAGAGAGCGAAGGATCAAATAGGTTACAAATGAATGGCAATACTGGCTTTAACTAGTGAGTTAAATTCCTAGTTCTACCATGGCTATCTGTATGACTATGGGTGAGTCTCTCCAATCCTCACTATCCTCATTTTTAAAATTAGTATGTTAAACAAGATGAACTCCAAGGTTTTTTCCAGCTTTGAATTTCTGTCATGATTTTAGCTAGTAAGCTCATTTCATTTTTACCTTGAATATTTCTTAACAAAGATGCAAATATAATTTTCTACTAGGTGAATTTTTTAAAGTCCTATTGTCAGAGTTTCTTTCTAATAACTCTGTGACTTGTCTTTTAAATAGCCACAGTTATTAAATTGTTTTATTACTGAGTGGCCAATACTTAAGAATAATCTGAACAGTTTTGAACGTGAAAGGTAGAGCTGGTAAAGTTGGAAGCATAGTAGGTCCTATTAAGCAATTGTCATAGTTACATGCCATAGTCTAGAAAAATGTCTGATGATATTATGCTACCACACCTTCCTGCTATTCTGGAGGCAGAAATGGGACATGGGGGAGAGGCATCTATCCATAGAGAAGTTTGGAACTTGAAGAAGTTGCTTCAAAAACTACCACTGACCCTAAGTGACTTGGGATTTTAAGGACAAGAGTTGACATCCACACAGTGAAACCAGGTTTACCTAAACAAGAAAACTGGAAAAATGCTGATGCAACAACCCATTCAGTTCCCCTCTAGTCATTCAAACATGAGTCACAGTGAATATTAGGGGTTTTGTCTACAATATAGGACTCATAATCCCTTTTGATTAATCAATAAATATTTAAGTGCCTACTATTTTCCAGGTATTGTGCTAAGCTCAGAGGGTACAAAAAGAGACAAAAGACAGTCTGTGCCCCTCAGGAAACCACAACTCATAGTCAAATGGGTTACTAGTCAGTGGCTAAAAGCAAACTGGGAAAAATCAAGTAGACTAGGAAGCACACTGTTTCACACCTGAAAGAAAATGGAAGGATAAGTTCTCTACCTCTCAAAAAAAAGAACAAACCAAAATATTTTTTGGAAAAAAATTTTTTTAATTCCCTGTTCTTAAGGTGGCCAAAAAATCAGATCCATTATGAGCTAGCTAATCCCTCATTTGCCAAACATCCAAAACAGTACTTTGTACCCAATAGATGTTTAAATTAGGATTACAAATTCACAGGGTCATAGCACCACAGATTTAAAACTAGAAGAGGCAATAGAGATCATTGACACCAAACTTTTCATTTACAGGTGAGGAAATTGAGGCACAGATAAGTTAAGGGATTTATCAAATGAATGAAATCTTAACCCAAAGAATTCAGTAGAAACCATAGTGGAAAAATAATTAGATTTATTTAATTAAAAATATTTAAAAGTCTTAGAAGATGTGAGTCTAAATCTTGGCTCTGACATTTGCCATCTGAATGATCATGGAGAAGTCACTTGACCTCTCAACAAAAAATGGAATCAGGGCCCAGGGATGTCAAATATTCTACTTATTAAACTGCTGAGTTCTGCTAAATCCCATTAAAATGTAATTTGGACATGTTTAACAAAAAAATATAATGTTAATTTGTGGTTTTCTAAATCCATACATGGCTCACATGGGCAGAGATGTTTATCCCTTTCTATTTGAGATTGATACCATTAGACTAGATGATCTCTAAGGTTTGTTGTAGCTCTAACATTCAGTGACTTCATAAATAAATGAATGTTCTTTCTGTAAGTTTTAAATTAATGTCTAATACTCTGAGTATTATATTTTCTAAAATTTATTAATAATCACTTGAAGTAAAGGAATAAAAAAGGAAATAAAAGTATAAAAACCTAATAATCTAACAAAATTAAGACCACATGAGCAATGGTCTCCTGGCTCTTACCTCACACCACCTCCACCAAACCCAATCACAGGAAGAGAGCGAGAGGCGGGGCTACACCAAATTTATATCCTCCCTAACATCAGCATGTAACATAAGAAGGAACATAGGATTCTGGGAATTGGAATTCTAGGGTACAGAAATTAATTACACATTTCCCTCACAGGCTTCTTTGGTGTCTGGAGTGGAGCAAAGGGGCAAACTTTCACTTCTCCAGAGTAAACTGCTGCTCTGGAGACAGAATTGCCCTTTTGGGAAATACAGAAGAGGACAACACTGCTATATACAGATCCATTTGAAAAAGATATTCTACTAGACTGTGTTAAATAAGTCAAAATTGCCATTCAGTGAAAGCTGTGTCGACTTGGAAAAACTCAGAAGTACTTAAGTAGTCAGAAAAAAACAAGTCTTTAATCAGGAAAGAGATAGGTCCAGTATAATCTGCTATCACAGAGCCAGGTGCCAAAATACTACACAGAGTCAAAACCCTGGGGCTCTGGGGACGGTGTCTCTGGGAGAATGCACCATGCCAGATGATTCTCCAAAGAAACAATAGAATATAGGAATCTTATATACCTTTTGGGGATCTCAGGGCATCAAATATACACTGATGGTTGTAAGTAGGTTTGGGAAAGAGGCTGTAGCCAGAGGCTGAGGCACCAGGGAATAGTCTACTTATAATAAATACTAAAACGATGGTTCCAACACAGGTGTTGGTCTTCTTGGGAAGAGATCTCTGATACAATGGGGGAAACTTTTAAGACTAAAAGGGTACTTAACATTTGATTAGGTCTGCTAGTCCCACCTAAGCTGGGATCATCAAGTACTTTAAGGTCTATTGTTCAGTCTGCCATGGGTGAGTTCTCAGGGGATGGGGCAAAATTGGAATCTTCAGATTTCAAGTTTACACATCCCCCTTGTGGGAAAAGGCTAAACGCCACTGATTACACAAAAGGACATAAGGCTATGTGCCTAAGAGAGTTTGACCCTGTTATTAAGGATGGAAAACATTGGGCATAAGTATAGACAAATGGCTGATTATATTGGACCTATCTCTTTCCTGATCAAAGACTTGGTTTTTCTGACTACTTTAGTAGTTCTGTGTTTTTCCAAGTTGACAGCTTTATTCCTGGATTGATCTTGCTCTTCCTGGACCCTTGAACCATAACTAGGGTTGAGAAAATAGGGCTTTGTCCTAATCTCTAGAGAAGCAGCAATCACAGAAGTGTTCTAACCATCACCATCTCTTCTCTACAGAGACTACATTTTTAATGGGGTCACAATAAGGCCAGATTTGCTGCTCCTTTGGCTTTCACTGTCAAAACTCTGTGGAATTACCTTTCTCACATGGGCCAGAGTAACTCTTCACAAGCTTTTGTTTAGAAGAGCAAGCTTCAATGCTTTTATTCCCAAAGATATAAGGTCTGTAGCTTCCCTTTTACCATAACCACGAGCATTCTCCTTCCCTGCCATTATAGCATTCTACTATACACTGAATAGTCTGCTTTTCTCTGTTAAGTATCAAGAGAGTTTATTAGATTTTAAAGCTAAAAGGAGACTTAGAAATTATTTAGTCTCTGTTACTGGGTTTATCCCCCAAGGAAGCCATTGATAAGAAGAAAGTCTCCATATACACCAAAATATTTATAGAAGCACTTTTTGTAATAGCAAAGAATTGGAAACAATGTAGCTGTCCATCACTTGGAGAACTGGGGAAATAAATTGTGGGACATGAATGCAATGGAATATTTTTATGCTGTGAGGAATAATAAATGTGATGAATACAGAGTGGCATGGAAAGATCTATGTGAACTGATGCAGAGAGAAGTAAGCAGAGCCAAGAAAACAATACACATAACAACTATAACAATTTGAATGGAATTAATACACACATACACACACAAAGTTAAGAGCAAAACAATTACAAAGATCAAAAGTGACTTAAATTAAGAGACATGAATGGATATGCTCAATCTAACCCTTTATTAAGGTGGGAGGTCCACAAGTATTGCCCTTTACAGATGTTTTGTGAGTTTTTCAATATATTGATCAGTTGTATGATTTATTTTCCCATCTTTTTCTTTTTATTTTCTTCTCTTTTTTTTGAAATAAGGTTTTTTTCTCCCATGTATATGTCAGTACAATTTTCAATAATCATTTTTTTTTTACATTTTGAGATTCATGTTCTCTTCCTTTCTCCTCCTCCTCCCCTTCCTGCATGTGATAATTAGCTTAAGTCTACACTGCCCATCTTTAGATTTGATCACCAAAGGTGAGAGCACCTCCAAATTCTGGGAGGTCCTAACCCACGTGTGCTAGAGTGGGTGATGAATCAGAATCAACTGACCACCCCCTAGGTGTTCTATGAGAAGTGTCTATTGTGATTAGACAACGAAAACTAGGGGAAGGTACAGGAAATGACACATAAGTGACCCCTTTAAAAAGAGGGAGTTGAGTGAGTGAGAGGTCTTTGGTTGAAGACTGAATCTGGAGAAGGACCTCTTCTGGTTCATGAAGGAGTGTTGGCTGGAACACTGAGACCTTGGTGAGACTACTTTAAATATCTTCTTTTGAATTCCACTTGGTGAGTTTAAAGACTGAATCTTCCTGAACTTTTCTTAAGAAACTTCTTTTAATAGACTGTGAATGAAGTTTTGCTTCATTCACCTCTGGGCCTCTGGCTCTCTGACTCTCAGCTGAGGGTTAATTAGATCTACCTGGATTAATTAGAGGATCATAGTAAATTACCTACTATGTTAGATTCTTATTTCCTTATTTCCTATCTCTCTAGTCAAATGTAAATAAACTTCCATAAAAATCAATTTTGACTTGAGATTATTCTTAATTGAGGATTGATAATTGTTCAATCCTCTGGCGACCATTTTAATATATTGAAGCCCAAAAAACCTTTTTTTCACCCTTACATGCAAGATGGTAGGTAATATGAGATAGGTTGCATGTGTATAATTATACAATATACATTTCCATGTTCATCATGTTGTCTTTTTTAAATACTATTTCTTATATGGAATGACTCTCTAGGAGTGAGGAATGGAGGGAGAAATAGAAGAATGATATAAAAAATAAACAAAATCAATAAAAAAATTTTAATTATCTAGATCAAGCTACTTACTTTATTGATGAGGCTCAATGAAGTGAAGGAAGTTGCCTAAGAATATATATCTAGAAAATGGGAGAACTTGGACTCAAATACACTAACTACCAGTCTAGTATTCCACCCTCTATGCCATGGATCAAGTCTTAAGTAAAAGTTTTTCAATTCCAAAATGAGTTATTGTAGCAAGATTGTCAAAGAACTATTCTCTCTTATAGTAAGTGCTCAAAAATGCTTTGCAGTTAACAAATCAAGAGGAAATGGGTTTCAATGGAAAAGGACCTGCCTGTTAAAAATAAAAATAAAAAAAAACATTTATAACTTCTTTTGTGATAGCAAACAATTGCAAACTAACTGAGAATGGCTGAACAAATTCTGATATACAAAATTCTAAGGTCTCATAATAAAAAATGAAGGGATTAGTTTTTAGAGAAACTTAGAAAGACTTGTTTGAATTTATGCCAACTGAAGACAGCAGAACCATGACAATTTCTACAATAACAACAACACTGTAAAAGTAAACAACTTTAAAAGATTTAAGACCTCTAATTAATTCAATGATCAACCATGATTCTGGGGGATTGATGGTGAAGAAGATTTCCTACCTCTTGAGATAGATATTGATTTGTATTCAAAATGAGACAAATTTTTAAACATGACCAGCATTAGACTTTGTTTCACTTGACTATGATTATTATAGAGGTTTTCTTTATCAAGGAGAATAGAGAGGGGAAAGAGAGAATAAATGATTGCTACAATTTAAATCCTTTAAATTTAAAATTTAAAAATGAAGGGAAAAAAATAAGTGTTGCCAACCAATTAGGGAATGGCTGAGCAAATTATGATAAACATAGAGTAGAATACTATTGTGAGATGAGAAACAACAAGGAGAAACTTGACCTATATAAACTTAGGTAGAGCGAAATGACCAAAACCAAATAACAATTTGGAGGACAACATTATCAAAAGAGATAACTCTAAAGGACTAAGAACTCAATAGGGCAGCTAGGTGGCACAGTGGATAGAGAGCCAAGCCAAGAGATGGGAGCTCCTGGGTTCAAATCTATATTGAGATACTTCCTAGTTGTATAACCCTGGGCAAGTCATTTAATCTGGACTGCCTAGCCATTACCTTTCTATCTTAGAATTGTTACTAAAACAGAAAGCAATAGTTTAAAAAAAAGACCAAGAGGGGCAGCTGGGTAGCTCAGTGGAGTGAGAGTCAGGCCTAGAGACAGGAGGTCCTAGGTTCAAACCCGGCCTCAGCCACTTCCCAGCTGTGTGACCCTGAGCAAGTCACTTGACCCCCATTGCCCACCCTTACCAATCTTCCACCTATAAGACAATACACCAAAGTACAAGGGTTTAAAAAAAAAAAAGACCAAGATATTGGATTCCAAAAGACCAAAAATGGTACATATTACCTACCTTCTGATAGAGATTCAATCTACTTAAGATATAGAATGAGACATACATTTTTTGGACACAGTCATGTGGGAATTTCTTTTGCTTGATTTTGCATATTTGTTGCAAGACTTTTGTTTTTCTTTTCTTAGTATTCTTTTTTTAGGGGAGGGGAAAAGGAGGTTGAAATGGAAGCCCAGGGGACTTTGGTTAAATAAGAAAACTCTCCTGTAAGATTTGGTAAACAACAGAATATATAAATGTAGTTGTTTAGTCATTTCAATTCTATGCCTGATTCTTCCTGATCTCGTTTGGATTTTTCTTGGCAAAGATACTGGAGTACTCTACCATTTCCTTCTCCAGATAATTTTACAGATGAGGAAACTGAGGCAAACAGGGTTCAGTGACTAGCTCAGGGTCACACAGTTAGTAAATGTCTGCAGCAAAATTTGAATTTAGGTCTTCTTAACTTCTTAACTCTAAGCCATATAAATGATGGAAGGTGGGCAGTTAGGTGGCTTAGGTAATAAAGAGCTAGGCCTGAAGACAAGACAAGATACTGAGTTCAAACTTGATCTCAAACACTTCTAGCTGTATGGCCCTGGGCAAGTCACTTAACCTCAATTACATAGCCCTTACTGCTCTTCTGCTTTGGAACTAATCCTTACTATTGATTCTAAGACAGAAGTTAAGAGTTTAAAATATATGTGTATATATAATATTGATGTATATNTCCAGATGTATCATTTCCTCAGTGTTGGGAATTCTCAATGAGAAAATCTTCTTGGTCAATGTAGAGTAGCAATTGCTCTGCAATTTATGGTTGGAGAGGATTACTTGGAGCATTAAGAGTTTAATCTAATTAAAGGCTAGGATCACACAACCAGTAAGTCATAGAGCCCTTGTCAGTGAGTTAGGGGATCCTCTACCCCAACCATGTGAAGACTTCCCCCAGCAAAATGGACAGATGAGACCAATTTGTTCAAACAGCCACGAAGTTGGTACAGTGAAGAGCCTAGAGCTTGGTCAGAGGTGGAAGATGCCACAGTCAGCCCCTGCATCCTGCACCATTGCCACTTGTCCTGACTGTGATACCACTGGACTTCAATGATGAGAGAGAGAGAGAGAGAGAGAGAGAGAGAGAGAGAGAGAGAGAGAGAGAGAGAGAGAGAGAGAAGACTGAAGACTTCGTGCAACTATGCTTCATTTAAATCCAATTCACTTTCCAGTGAAAACGCCCCTCATTGGTCCTCTTCAAAATGAAGGACAAACAGTAATAAATGTCAGAGATAGGACTTGAGCTCTCAACCCCATTACGCCGTGTTAATTACATATCTCCAAACATATACAAAATCAATAAAAGTTCATTGGGGGAGGACTAACAACTTAGGGGATGAGGTAAATTTTTATGTAGAAGTTAATAACTGAGCTGAGCTCTTAAGGAATCTAGAAATTCAAAGAGGTGAGGAGGGAGGTGTTATGTTGATAATAACAGATATTTTGGGGAAGCAGATAATTATTCCAGGGCCAGTAACCTCCAAGACACAGATACAGACTGACAGGCTTCAGTGAGAAGGGAGGGGTTAGACACTCCTGACTCTCAAACCCCTCCCCCCAAGCAGTTGATTTTCAGTTGGGATAATGGAGACAAGCTGAGGTTCTTCTGGCAAGTTTCTGTTGAAGCTGAACTTCAATGATGTTCCCTTTCTTTAACTTATATTCCCCACAGGTCTGATAGAGGAATAAGTAAAAGCTAGTTATCTAAAACGTTGAGGACTGAGATGGATCTGATCTTCTTAAAACTGGCAGCTGAGAGGATTCAAGCTAGGTAATAACTACGAGCTGAGCATCCCCAAATAATTCCCAGGCACAGAGATTATAGCTAAAGCTTATATTAAGAAGGAAAAAGAAAAACTAGAGGGGGTAATTAGGTTTAAGATGAGGGAGAGGGTGACCCTGATCTGTTAGGTTGAAGCTGCCCGTCCCCCCCACAGGAGAGGGTGAAGGGCACTTGACTAAACTGGCTCTCTCATTGATAGTGAATATTTCTAATCACTAAATCACTAAATAATTGTTGTATTGATGTTGGTAAGGATCAGCCCTACTAAGCAGACTAATTCTTAAATAGAAACCATGATGGCTTAGCCACAAGGGCCCTCTCAGGTAAACCCCCAAAGTCAGGAGCAGTAAGCAGTCATCTGCTCACCTCAACCCCCAGAAAGCAACTGCCTAAACCCTTCTCAACTGTCCCCTCAGCCAAAGTTCTCCAGGGGGGGTCCCCTGGAATTCTGGGTGAGGCTGACCCTGTATTTTACAGGGATTCCATGCTGCCATCCTTTACATAACAGGAGGGCATTCCAGATGTGGGAAATAGCTCAAGCTAAGGCATAGAGAAAAGAGATAATATATCATGTGTAAGGAACAGCAAGACAACAGCAAGTTCAGGAAAGGAAGGGATGAACAGTGATGTTGAAAAAAGATAGTTTGGGACCAAATTGTGCAGAGTTCTAAATACCAAGTAGAGAAGCTTAAATTTCAAATGATCCTGGGGTCAGAGAAAACAAATGGACTCTATTGAGTAGGTGAGTTGACATGGTCAGAAGCTCACTGTGGTGTTTAGTTCTTTGGTGGTTGTGTGGAGATTAGATTGGTCAGGGAAGAGACATTGGGCCAATACACCTGTTACTTCATTAGTATGAGCCAAACTCTTTGTACAAAACAGATGGCAATTCTTTTGCCATATGATCTTAATGAGTGTCTGTGGCTAAAAGCCTTCATCAGTTGGATGGCTGATCTTTCATAGATGAGTTTCTCCATCTTTAGCAAGACTATCTCTGGGCTTCTCCTCTAAACCAGAGTTTCTGGTCTAAACCCAATGGCCTTCCCCATGATTTTATCTGAGCCCGCGTCATCAGAATGCTCCTCGTAGGATACGATAGGAGAACACTGATTCCCTTTTGATTTGTCAGGGAGCTGGTGGATTGCATTTTCAATTCAAGCATCCTCTGTCATACATACATTAGGAACCTTCTCCAAAAAACTGAATGGAAAAAAAGATGGCACTTTTGGAATGTTAAGATGGAATTCACTTTACTGTAAGTAGTGAACGTTTGCAAGCATGGAGGGTCATGGCTAAGGGGCAGCAAGAAGACCAGTCTGACTGTAGCCCCTGAGATTTTTCTGTTTCTGAGGTGCTGTGACTCCATTATTCATTTTATCTAACATGTGCTATTGGAAAACAAGGCTAGAGTGGCCTCCCTCATCCACCTCTTGGACTCTAGATTCCTCCAAAGCTCAGCTCCAGCATTAATATATGTATGAGGAATTCTCCACCTTCCTCCACTGCTCCTCCGACTAGGTTTTATCTATTTTGTACCATTTATTGTAGCATTTATCCTGAGAGTGACCCAGGAGTTTTGAACTTCTCCCGTAGGGCATCTTTGCTCAGCAAAGTAAGGAGGCTGGTAGTGTTCTTGTTTTTAGCCTCTACAAGTGTCTTCCCTGCTTTCAATGATCATTTCTGTGCTGATGGTTCTCAAATCCACATATCCAACCTTGACCTCTCTCTGGACCTCCAGTCTTACATTTCCAGCTACTTACTAGACATGTCAGACTGGATGTCCCACATCTAAAATTGAACTCATTTTTTCCCCTAAACTTTCCCCTCTTCTGAACTTCCCTATTAGTATTGAGTGTACCATTTCTTTCCCAGGCTCACAACCTAGGTATCATCCCTACACACACACACACACACACACACACACACACACACACACACACACACACACAGATCCCATATGTTGCCAAAGCCTGTAGATTTTACTTTTGTAAAATCTTTTATATATGATTCTTTCTCTCCTTACTACCATCCCAGTGTAGAGTGGCCTCCCTCATCCACCTCTTAGACTCTAGATTCCTCCAAAGCTCAGCTCAAGCATTAATATGTATATGAAGCATTCTCCACTTTCCTCCACTGCTGGTGCTCCTCCAATTAGGTATTTGGAATGGACTCCTGGACTCTTGCAATAACCTGTTGACTGATCTTTGCTCAAGTTTCTCTCCATTCCAAGTCTATCCTTCACTCAGTAATCTTCTTACAGGGCAGAGCTGAGAATCTCACTACCACTCCTACTCCTGCTATTCAATAAACTCCATTTTCTTATCACAAAGATCAGATACAAACTCCTCTGGCATTCAGAGCTCTTTATAACCTGGCCTCCTCCTGACTTTCCATTCTTCTTCTTTTTTAATTTAAATTTAATTATTTTTTTTCTTTTTTTTTCTTTTTTATTTTTTTAGAAAAATTTTCCATGGTTACATGATTCATGTTCTTTCTCTCCCCTCCACATCCCCCCCCCATAGCCAACACACATTTCCACTGGGTTTTACATGTGTTATTGATCAAGACCTATTTCCATATCAATATATCAATAATATATTATTGATAGTTGCACTGGGGTGGTCATTTAGAGTCTACATCCCAAATCATATCCCCATTGAACCATGTTATCAAGCTGTTGTTTTTCTTCTATGTTTCTACTCCCACAGTTCTTCCTCTGGATGTGAATAACATTTTTTTTATATGTCTCTCAGAATTGTCCTGGATCATTGCATTGCTGCTAGTAGAGAAGTCCATTACATTTGATTTAACACAGTGTATCAGTCTCTGTGTATAAGATTCTCCTGGTTCTGCTCCTTTCACTCTGCATCAATTCCTGGAGGTCGTTCCAGTTCACATGGAATTCCTCCAGTCCATTCTTCTTACACCTTACGGTGTGAATAAGGTATAAGAAGAATGGACTTCACCTCCACTCCCCTCTCTTCTGCCAACCAATGACTCTGGCCTCCTGGCTGTTATGTACACAAGCCGATCCATCACCAGAACCCAGCTACTGACTACTCTCCATGACTGAAATTCTTTCCCTCCTTGCCTCTGTTTCCAGGCTTCCTTCAGGTTCCAGCTAAAATCCCATGCTCTCTGAAAAGTCTTTCCTTATCCCTCTCCCTGTTCATACCTTCCCCCTTTTAATTACAGCTTATTTGTACATAAATGTTTTCATGTTCTCTTCCCCATCAGATGCCAGGCTCCTTGGGAGCAAAGACTGACTGGTTTTTGCCTTTTTTTTGTATCCACATTGCTCAACACAGTGCCTGGAATATGGGAAGTACTTATAAATAGTTACTGAATGCGTGATTTAAAGGGATTTGGTTATCCATTCATAGTCTCATTGCTCAGATTTCAACATTAATTTGAATGGACAATAAAAAAAAGGCTTGTCAGGAAGAATGGAAATAAATCAGGTCTGCTGGGGCCTGGGGAGAATTGGTTTCAGCACCAAACTGGTAAAATCTGGCACGTTTTTATAGGGTTCTTTTCTGAGTTAGAGTCAAACATGGCGCATGGGGAAGGCTCTGGGAGCCCTGATGTGGGGACTGCTGCTGATTCATACTCATAGAGGTAGTAGTGTGGAGACTCAGAGGGAACTGGTGGCTACTGATGATGAAAGTCCCCAAGGTGGGGAAAAGTCTTTCCACTTTTTCTTCTGGTCCTGCTTTCACAGAGTGACTCAGGACATTTGAACTTCCCCTGGAAGGTCTCTTTATTTTAAGGGGGTGAGCCCTTCCTTCCACCTCACCTCAAAGATGCTTTCCACCTCTAGTTCTATATTCCATGCTGGGTCACAGTGAAGACCTTTTTTTCTTTTCACGTACTCAGAAACCATCTTTTAGATAAGATGTTATAGAATGTGGCCAGGAATTGGATCCCTGACTTGTAGTCTAAAAGACTCATATTCTTCTGCTTTCTTTGAAAGTCCTGAGCTCCAAGAGTTTTCTGAGGATCCCATGACAGTGCTTACTCATTGTGCTAACATTTGCATGTTTTTAAGGTTTGCTCAAAGCTTTAAAAATATTCTCTCATTTGATCCTCACAACTCTAGGACGTAGATACTATTATTCTCCCCATTTTACATTTGAGGAAACTGAGACAAATAAAGGCTAAGTGATTTGCTCCAATCAAATAGCTAGTAAATATCTGGGGGTGGATTTCAAGGAATAAACATTCATTAAGTGCCTGCTGTGTGCCAGGCACTGTGCTAAGTGTTCCAGACACAGAAAGAGGCAAAGACAGTCCCTACCCTCAAGAAGCTTACAATCTAATGAGAGAGACAACATACAAATAAATATGTACAACGCAAGAAATATATATGATAAATAGGAAATAAATTTTTTAACTCTTACCCATCAATTCTAAGACAAAAGAGCAGTAGTGGGGCAGCTAGGGGGCTCAGTGGATTAAGTGCCAGACCTGGAGTCAGGAGGTCCTGGGATCAAAGGTAACTTCAAACACTTCTTAGCTGTGTGACCCTGGGCAAGTCACTATGATTACTCTTTTACAAATAGTGATAATATGGAAATAGGTTTTGAATAATGACACACGTAAAACCCAGTAGAATTGCTTGTTGGCTCCAGGAGGGGGGAAGGAGGAAGGGAGGGAAAGAACATGGATCATGTAACCATGGAAAAATATTCTAAATTAATTATAAAATTTAAAAAAATAAGAGAACAGTAAGGGCCAGCTATAGGGTTAAGTTACTGCTCTTCTACCTTAGAATATATACTATTGATTCTAAGATGGAAGGTAAGGGTTAAAAACATTTTTTTAAAAAACAAACAGTAGGGGCCAGTCACAGGGTTAAGTGACTTGCCCAGGATCACATGTCTGAGGTCACATTTGAACCCAGGCCCTCCTGTCTCCAGGCTTGGCATTGTACATAAATAAGAAGTAATTAACCTAAGGAAGGCACTGGAATTAAGAAGAGTTAGGGAAGGCTTCTTGTGATTTTAGTTGGAACTTAAAAGGAAGCCAAGTCAGTGGCCAGAGAGAAGGGAGAGGGGTTCTAGGCATGGGGGATTTGAACTGGGGTCTTCTTGGCTCCAGGAGTGCATCCCCTGGCCACCTCTACCACATTACTATGGTTTTTTTTTTTATCCAAAAGAGCTTCTGTTTCTCTTATTAAAGCACAGACAATGTCCTTTACCTGATGATAGCCTCCCTAATTTTAATGTTTGAGGGACAGAAGGAAGAGCAGATTGTCAAAAATGATCATCATGTTAATTCTCCTCTGCATTATGGTATAGACGTTTATTTGTTGTTGTGATACAGTCCTCAGTAACTGCCCATTATGCTGTGTGTATACGATGGCATGGCAATTTTCAACTCTGGCTGGGGCATTCTTTCACAATGCTGTGTTTGTTATACCTATAATTTTCCTTTTAAATTTACTTCATGTACTCTATATATCAAAGTACCAAAGTACCAGTGTGCTCTCTAGAGCTCCTCCTCTACCTCCTAATTTCCCCACTTCCCTTTTCCAATAAATCCTTTTTGACTAATCCAGGCCAAGGGCAGTTATTCTCAACAACAGCGATATTGTTTTCTGTTCTCATACATTTTTCAAAGTCTTTCATTCCAGGAAAAATCATTGTTAGTGGTTGAGTAGCCATACAATGTAGGATGGCGACAGAGATGTACAAAGCCAGTATTTTGAATTGGTAGCAGTGTGGGGAATAAGAGTGGGAGAAACTCAGAAGTCAAAGAAATTGTCAAGGTGGTACAGTGTCAAAAACATTTCTCAACCGGTTTTTATTAAAGAGAGGGGAAAAAAACCAATAAGCAGGAAACAACGATGAAATCCAAGCTCTAGTTTCTTTGCTTATAGTTTATTTTGTAACCCTTAAGCTAGGTTTCTAAATGGCCTACAGGTGATGGAAGATAGAAAGGTTCTTTCATGCATTAGAGTTGAAATCCCATTTTTTCATATTCCTAACCCCATTTACTTTTAAACTTCAACTTTTACCAAGGCCCTACTGTACATAAAAACACAAAGCCAGGTGCCCAGGATATAAAAATACAGATACAAAACAACACCAAAAAATAACCAGTCTCTGATATCAAGAAGCTTACATTCTACTTAGAGGGTCTATGTGCTCTGTGTGTTGGAAATTGGAGGGAAAGGTAAAAAGGGAAAGGATGGGAAATGGAAGGGAGCTGGCACAGGTAGGGAAATTTACCAGAGCCTTCAGGAGGCAGGCTACAGAGCAGAACAAAATCAGGCTACACTTCAGGGATATTTAGCTGGGTTTATTTGGGTTAGGAAAAGAAAAGTTTGGGAAAGCCAAGGAAAATTAGATCTCCAGCAGCTAGCTGGTACCAAAGCTCCCCGGGGGGGGGGGGGAGCACTCTGGGGAAAAAAAGGTTCTCCAGAGAAAAAGATGCCAAAACCCAGCTCTCTCTTCTTTATACTTTCTCAGATACTTCCCACAAAGGAAGTGGGAGATGTCTGAGGAAGGTGAGGTAGACAGTCCTTGGAGATGTAGTCTCCCAGGGTTCAGAACATTCTAAAACACACCGCACACATAATTTAAGTATAAAATATACTTAAAATAATGTAAAGTTCAAGAGGGAGAAAGGATTAACCAATGAGGGAGTCAGGAGAGGACTTCTATAAGACTTGGCATCTGAGCTATGCTTCGAAAATGGATAGGACTCCACTAGGTGGAACAGTGGATTGAGAGCCTAGAGATGGGAGATCCTGGGTTCAAATTTGACTTGACACTTCCCAGCTGTGTGACCCTGGGCAAGTCACTTAAGCCCAACTGCCTAGTTCTTACCACTCTTCTGTCTTGGAACCAATACTCAGTATTGATTCTAAGATGAGGGTAAGGGCTTAAAAAAAATAGAAAATGGATAGGGATTAATTCCAAAGAGGAAAGAAGAGGAGGAAGAAAATACATTGCAGTCTTAGGAGTCTACCTATGCCAACAAAAGGAGTTGGGTGATGGGACATTAGGGAAAACAGCTAGCAGGCCAATTTGTCTAGAAATGAAGAGTACATGAAGGGAAAGTAAGTGAAGTATCTTGAAACCAAAATGTGGAAGGCTCACATAGGATATCTGAAAAATGGCATCGCCATATCACTGACCCAGAAAAACTAGTTTAGAAGGAATTTATGGCAGGAAAATATCTCTTTCCTAAGGAGGCTTCTAGAAGGTGTTTTTCCTTGGTGTACTACTTGTTGGGAGCTGGGAGAAGAAGACACAAGTCCCATCCAAATGAACAAGAGACTGTATAAATCTTGAGTAGCACAACAGAATGTTATATAATATGTTTACATACCACATTTTGGGTATAGCAAGATTTTCTTTTGATGTCTAAATTTGTTTTTGAGTGCATGGCATTTTTAATCACCTACCTGGTCCTGCCATTTAGTATGGGCACTGGAAAGATGAGGGCATGGTGGGGGCAGAATGCAGCAGTGGGTATCTCCTATCCAGCAAAGGAGAGAGTCAGAATTATGAGGGAGGGAGGTCCAGATGTGGAGGAGCCTGACGCAGAAGAACTGAGAAATTCCAAAGAAGCTGACTGTGGAAGAGTGCAGATGTGTGAGGCCACCTTCAGCCAAAAAAAAAAATCAAAAAATCTGAAAGAGGAACAAAAGGTCATGGAAGAATTTTTAAGAGAAGATTTACACTCCCTTGGAAATATTATAAGTTGGAGGGGATAAGATCTCAAAGTGAACATTCTGTTTGTCTGGCATGCAAAGAAGCATAACATACAACTTGGTCACATCTAGTGAAAAAATGAACACATTTTCTCTTTTGTTCTTCAATTATATTGAATATCTTTTATAAAAGTTGCTTTAAAAATACACACACAAACTATATCCCAAAAAGCCTTCGTACATTTTTTTAGCTATTAAAGTTTACAACTATTGAATTAACATAAAATAATTAATGTTTTATTTTTAATCTTTTACCTTCTTAGAATCAACTCTGTGTATTGGCTCCAAGGCAGAAGTAAGGGGGTATACAATGGGGATGAAGTGACTTGCCCAGGGTCACCCAGCTAGGAAGTGTCTGAAGTCAGATTTGAACAGGACCTCATCTCTTAAAATAATCAATTAATACTTGAGGAGGCAGCCAGGTGGCTCAGTGGACAGAGATCTAGGCTTGAAGAAGAGAAGACACGAGACCAAATTTATCCTCAGACCCTCACTAGGAGTGTGATCCTGGGCAAGTCACTTAAACTCACTGGAGAAGGAAATGGCAAACTACTCCAGTGTCTCTGCCAAGAAAACCCCATATGGAGTCCCAAAGAATTGGACACAACTGAATGACTAAGCAACAATATTCATTAATACATATGACAGCACTAAGACTTTCTGTTATACACATAAATGTAGTTGCAATGGTCTAAGAGCTTCTATGGTTCCAAAGCTCTCTGGTCTCTGGCACCGTTTGAGACAAGGAGGAGGAGGATGGCCTTTGTTGCTGTTCCACCTGAGGTTCTACTATGTGTAAGGAGACATGATCCAGTGGAAAGTCGAGATAAAAACAGTAAGATTGTTCATAGATGCATCTCACTACCAGAGGAGAGGAGGTTTGGAAAGAGAAGAGCTTAGGTTTATGAGATGGAAAGACAGAAAGAAATGATTTGGTTGATTGAAGTTCTTCCCTGTTTCAAGCAAATGCCAGTCATTCTGGGGGGTGAGTCAGAGTGGATTTGAACGTTTCACAACAAAGCTCTGGCACTCACCAGCCCTGGACCTTTGGGCTGGTTACCTTAACCTCTCAGGTCTTTATTTGTCAAATGGGGATAATAATACATTGTGCCCACCTCCTGTGGCTGGTGGTAAGGCTCAAATGAGATAATGTATGTAAAGCTCTTTCAGTGTTTTAAATGTCAGCTATTATTATTCACATGTTCTCCTCCTGCCTTTTTCTTTTTCATTCTTTCCCTAATTTCCTTCTCCTAAAAGATTTAAAGCACTGGAAATGGGGGTGGGGAGAGAGATGGAAAAGGTTTCCCCAGATCAGGTTGGGAGAGCTAGATAAAAAGGATAATAGGTTCAGCTTGGGCAAAGAGAAAGATGATTATAATATTGGGAAAGGTCTCTTCTCCTGGCTCTGCCAGGGGGATATGGAGGTGGGGGACTGGGGGGTCACTTTATCTTCCTTCTCAGGGCTTCAGATTTCTTCTTCTCTAATACTATTAGTTAGCATTTATCCTTTTTTATTATTAATTAGTTAATATTTATGCTTTTTTATTATTAGTTATTAGTTAGCATTTGTGCTTTAAGATTTGCAAGGTAATTTACAAATATTATCCCACATTCTCATTACAGTTTGGTGGCAGTGGATGGAGTAGGTGCCTGGAGTCAGGAAGACTCATCTTCCTGGGTTCAAATCAGGCCTCAGACACTGACCAGCTCTGTGACCTTAGACAAGCCACAACTTTGTTTGCCTCTGTTTCTTCACCTATAAAATGAGTTAGAGAAGGTAATAACAAATCATTGCAATATCTTCACCAAGAAAACTCCAAGTTGGGTCACAAAGAGTCTGATACAACTACACAGAAAATTATCCTTAACAACAACCCTGGGAGTGAGTAAGGTGCTATTATTATCCTCAGTTTACAAACAAGGAAAATGAGGTAGTGGGGTTAAGGAATTTACCTGGGGTCATGCAGCAATTGAACTCAGGTCTTCTCAACCCCAAGTCCAATGCTCTATTCTAGGCCTCTGTAAAAGGAAAAATCTACACTATACGATTCCTAATCTTCCTTCCCCAACAAGGCCTAATGCAAAAAGAGCTTCACTAGAGGATGCATTTCTTTTTAAAACATATATTTTTATTTTGTATCAATTATCTGTAATATCAAATTTCCATACAAGTTTTCCCAAGTTATATGATCAAACTTATCTCCATCCCTTCCCTTCTTTTCCCCCTCCTGGTGCTGGTAGATGATTCCATATGGGTTATACATGTATTATCATGCAAAACATATTTCCATATTGTTCATTTTTATGTGTGTCATCTTATAAAAACCCAAACAAGCAAGTGAAAAATGGTATGCTTTGATCTGTCTTCTGACTCCAAAAGTTCTTTCACTGGGGGTGGAGAGCATCCTTTGGAGGACACATTTCTTAATGGAAGTAGACATTGAGCATCCAGACTTTGACATCATTTCCTGAAAACTCTTGTCTAATAAAGACTCCGGTTTCTCTTTTTTCATGTAAGAGTGGAGCTGGAACCCATTAAGGCAATATTTAAGAGGCTAGACAAAGGGCTTCACATCCTCCCCAGCCTAGCTCTCCTGCATCTGGACTCACCTTAGGCTGTGTTTTTGGAAAGCCTCTTATCTCTTCCTGGTTTTTGTGTGTGTCCCTGTTATTGTTGTTTTTGCTTCAATCAGTTAGGGAAGACCTTACCTGCCCTTTGTTAGGCATCTGTTATTTGTTGAAACACCTGGAGGCCCTTATCTGCCATTTTCAGCTGTGGTTTGTTGACATTTAAAGGGCTGAGGGATCTGGGGATTCTTCCTGGCCTTCTCAGAGACCTCAGGCTGGGTCTAAAATGTTGAGAAAAGGGGACAACAATGGAGGAAGCTTCAGTTGTTCCTGAAAGTAAAAACATGGCCTAAAGAGCATCAAAAATACATGAAAAAGGATTTACCCTCAGTGCAGGGAGCTCAGAAGTCAAGCCTAGCTTGAGAAACTCATGCCCTACTTCATCCCCAACAATCTGCTAACCAAAACTTTTGACCCATTTCCTGTTTTCTGGGAGTAAGGAAAAATGAGGCCTGGACCTTCTTAGCTGCTGCTAAGTCACTCCTTAAATGGGACTTGGAGAAGCTTTCCCATTCACAGCTGCAAATAGTAGAGGAGATTGGGAAGAGGAGCATAGGATTGTATATTTAGAGCTTGAAGGAAGCTTAGGAGTAATTGGTTATAAAAATCTCCCTGCATTCCACAGATGGGGAAGCAAGTCCAGTGAGTTTAAATGATTTGCTCAAGTTCTCATGGGAAATAGGGGGCAAAGCCAAAATACTAATAATCTAGGTCTTTCTACTCCAAATCCAACATGTTTACTACCATACCACATTGCTTAATACTCTATTTTTTCCTCCAATAATATTTTATTGTATTTTCCCCAATTCCATGAAGAAACAATTTTTAATGTTTGTTTTCTGACATTTTTTCTATCCAAATTCTTTCCTTCACTCCCCCCCTTCCTGAGAGGGCAAGCAATTTGATATAGGTTATACATGTGCTGTCATGCAAAATAGATTTCCAAATTCGTCATGTTATGAAAGAAGACATGACACCTACAAGAAAAAAACTCATGAAGAAAATAAAGTGAAAATGTCATGTTTTGATCTGCATTCAGACTCCATCAGTTCTTTCTTTGGTGGTGAAGAACATTTTTCATCAAATTCCTTAGACTTGTCTTAGATTGTTGTACTATGGATAATAGCTAAATCATTCACAGTTGATCATCATATAATGTTGCTGTTACTGGATACAATGTTCTCCAGGTTCTGCTCACTTCTCTTTGCATCAGTTCATCTAAATCTTTCCAGGTTTTCTTGAACTCATCCTGTTTGTCATTTTTTATGGCACAATAGTATTCTATTACAATCATATATCACAACTTGTTCAGTCATTCCCTAATTTATAGATATCCCCTCAGTTTCCAGCTCTATGCTACCACAAAAAAAACTCATATAAATATTTTTGCAAAAAGAGGTCCTTTCCCCCTATTTTTTATCTCTTTGGGATACCGACCTAGTCATGGGTATGCCATCTATTCTATGAAAAGATTCATAGTATTTAAGAGTGGGAAGGGATCTTCAAAATCATTTAGTTCAACATCCTCTTTGGATAGCTGAGAAAAACAGAACCTAATCTAGAGTATTTAGAAGAGTCAGGAGAGCCCATTGTTAAATTTTCAGTGAGATTTACAAATAAGAAATTTATACCTAAGAAATCAGATTTATTGTTTTGTTGATTGTCTAGACTTAAGTAAGTGGGGAAAATGGAACAATACAAATTAAACTAAAAAGTGTATCTTGCCTACATTTTTCCCCAGAGAGCTGGTGATTAAATATTAACATTATGCGCCTCCTTGGCTGAGGACTTAACTAAGATTACACAAATAGTAGCTAAGAAACACACCCAGGATCCCTGACTTTAGACCCAGCGTTCTTTCCATTATGTTACACTGCTATTATAGAGAGAGCTTCTCTGTTTCCACACTTCTTATCCCAAAGAGGTTAAAAATGGTAGCATTTTAACTTCAAGCTGTGGCTTTATTATTTCACAGGTATAGCTGATATCATATCACAGCTAAAAACAAATAAGTTTTTTTTTTAAAAAAAAAAAGATGGAACTTTGTGATGATCTTTTTGCCAGCTTTATGTGACTCTGTTATGTCTACTATGCTTTCCACACATCTCTACCCTATACACTATAATTAAAGTTCTCTTGTTTACCTACTCTCCCTCTCCAGTCCCAAGTCAGGAGAAAAATCTCACTTAGTTAAGAAAATCATATTGAACTGTAAACTAAAAAGGAAGTAAGCAAGAAAGGAAGCAAGGAAAGAAGTAAAGCAAGTGGTCTGGCAGGCACAGGGAGCCAAAAATAGTGGAGGGATAATTGGGGCTTGGGTGGAGGTGCACAGGGGCACTTTCTTCCTCACCCCACTTTAGGGGGCAGAACTTGCTAGTTACCACTTTAGAAAAGCGAAGCCCATTAAACCTTTTTAGAAGTAGTTGAGAAATTGCCTCTGTATATTCAGGTCAGGGTGGAGGGAGAAGAATTTAAAAGCTGACCAGAGAAGGAAAAACTTTAACATTAGAATCATTACCATATCCAAATTCTGTTTCCAGGGAAAGTTGTAATTACAGTGATAATAATAATAATAATGAGAATAAAGAATAAAAGTAATAATAGAATTGATATGGCACTTTAAGATTCGCAAAGCACTTTACAAATAAGTCTCATTTGATCCTTCCAGCAATCCTGGGAGTTAGGTGTCCTAAAAATCCCCATTTTTAGGACAAAGAAACTGAAGCAACAAAGGTGAGATGACTTGTCCAAGGTCAAACAGCTATATTTGGAAGCAAGATTTAAAGTCAGCTCTTCATGACATCGGTCTAGCACTGTATCCATTGTGCCACCCGGCTGCCTCTTAATCACCCACTTTGCTCCAGTCTATTAACAGATTTAGAGACTTAGTAGAACCAGAGAGAGAGCTGGACCTGCAGTCAGGAATCCCCCAGTTTAATGTATTCAAATTCTGCCCCAGACACTCACTAGCTGTGTGAACCTGGGCAGGTCACTTTGCCTTTGTTTGTTTCAGTTTCCTCATCTGTAAAATGGGGATAATAACAACAGCATCTACCTCCCAAGGTTGTCTTAACGATCAAATGAGATATTTGTTAAGCTCTTTGCAATCCTTAAAGCACTATATAAATGCTAATGATGATAATGAAGAAGAAAAAGGAGGATGACCAGAAGGAGAAGGAAGATCAGAAGGAGGAGAAGGAGGAGGGAAAGAAGAAGAAGAATAGAAAGGAGAGGAAGAGGAGGATAAGACGGAGGAGGAGGAAGAGGAAAAGAAGTGCTCTGCACATTTCATATTCCAGTTCTCCCTTAAATGCTACATAAGATAGCCTCTACATGCATGGGGCTTTTCTCTAGATAGAGTCCACTGATATAACCCATAGACCATCCATCTATTGTCCCTTTTTCTCACTGCAAAACTGGCCTGCCTCCTTTTCCAGTCATATATCTCTTTTGGGGGGTCAAATAAGATATTTGTAAATATTTAGCATGTTGCCTGGCATGTAGCAGGCACAATATAAATCCTTGCTCCCTGTCCCCAAACCAACCTATGATTTCACTGTGAAGGGAATTCCTATTGTGCAAGCTCCTTCCACTGATATAAGCTGTCAGCTACTCCATAATTTATAGTCTTAGAGAGTTGATTGGGGCACTAAGGTTAAGTGGTCTGTCCCTGGTCACATTGCTAGTAAGTGTGAGAGGCAAGACTTGAACTTTTATATAAATTAGATTATCAAGGGGAAACCAGATTCTAACATGACAAGCCAGTGAGTTAGAGTTCCTTCTCCTGGGACTTGAAAGCCATTTCTCCTTTCTTTGATCCTTACTCCAAGGCCAGTCCCCTATCCATTGTGCCATATTGCTTCTCATCTCTTTTACTACGTTTCTTATACTGCTCTTATGGGCAATTTGTCATTGGTAATATGCTAGAGGCTCTTTAGGCTCACCATCCATCTCTTCCTTGCTCTTTGGATGACCTGCAATCTCGATTCTTTGGAAATTGTGGTTATTACATGATTCACAGCCTGATGGCATCACCGGAAGAAGTTTGTGTTTTTCTCTTTAAAAATGGGGTTTTATTTCAAAGAAAAATTAAGGACTCTTGAGGATGTTGCACAATTGCCCAAATGTGATCCAGCCTCCTCTCTTTTTTCTCATAAGTTCTGTGTCTAGTTCCTTGTCCATTTGTAATGCCTACCTAAAATATATGGAAAATGGACCAGATCAATGGACTCTCCATCCAATTGTCTATCAAGTTCTGGACAACAGATATTTCTTACGAATTTGGTTTTTCTTGTGTTGGAGCACTAATTCTTTTGCTGCATTTTTCAACATATTTTTGCTATCCCACCTAAGTACCCTCAGTATTGAAGTTGCCAAGAATTAAAATATATATTGATTTGATGTAAAGGGTCTTGTCAAGTTCTTTATAGAATTTCTCTGCTTCTTCATACCCTGCAACTGATGCTAGCACCTGGGCTACAATTTTTTTAAATCCTTGCCTTCCATCTTATGTATTAATATGGGGGTACAGGTTTCCCCAGACACCCTAACCCCCCAGATTGTGTAGAGTATTTAATCCTTACATTCATGAAAGTGACTATGAGGACTTCAGGCCTTTCCTGTCATTCTTGATCAGCACAGATAGGTACATCCCAGCTTGCTCCTGATAAACACCTACCTTTTGTCCCAAAAATCTGATTGTCCTCTGAACCAGACAGTTCTCTCCCTTTTGGCTTAGAGGCATAGGTCATAATTACATGACCCATCTCAGGTTCCAGAGCCCCAGTAACATGCCATCATCATCCTTTCTCTTGTCACGTAGCCCCTGTTGTCAGAAGGGTATATAAAGCCCAGAACACATCTCCTCTAGGAGGCAGTGCCCCACCAGCACTATCCTCCCAGCCAATTCAACATGAATTCCAAATTAATAAATCTCTCCTTTAATTTCTAAGCTAAGTTTTAGAGTCTTGTATTCTTGCAAAAGGTACCTGTCCTGAACCTGGGGTTCACCTCACGTTCCCCCACAATATTATTGGTTCCAAGGCAGAAGAGCAGTAAGTACTAGGAAGACGATAAAAGGGAGTGAAGACAAGCTTCATAAGGATTGTGTAATTAGACTCTGCTCCCCAGAACTCCAATTCCCAGCATTCCATGTTCCTTCTCACGTTATCTGCTAAGTAGGGAGGATATAAGTTTTGTGTAGCCCAGCCTCTCTCTTCTTCCCCTGATCTGGAGCTTTGGGGTAGGCAGGAGAACTTACATGGGTTTACTTTTTGTGAGATAATTCAGTTTGAACTTCTTTCTCTTTTATTTTTTCTTTCTACTTCAAGTGATTACTAATAAACTTTATAAAATATAATACTTGGAGTTACTGCATACTAATTTAAAACTTATAGGATAAGGCCTTTATCACAGTATAAAACTGGAGAAATTTCTTCTCTTCTGGGCCAGCTTTTCTTCCTAATCTTAAATTGCACACTTATAGGTTTAGGCAAAATCACTGCTGTTGCCACGTAATTTACAAGCACTATCAAGTAATATAGAAAGACAAGCCAGGGTCACCTATTTCTTCCCTTCTTTACTCTCTACCCAGCTGGTGTGGGGGGTGGGGATAGGGGTGGAGGATTGCTGCTCAATTAAGTAATTAAGGTTTAAGCTCTAAGTGGGAAATTGCCCTGTGCTCTGGGGGGGAAAGAAAGAGAAAGGGGCTGTTACTAGGGCTTCCACTTTACCATTCAACATGCTCAGCTCCAGAAAACTCCAGCCACACACCAGTCTTCTCTCCTTTCATTTTCCAATTGGAATGGTCTGTCCCTTGGTTTACTTCCCTGCCTGCCCATGTATTATTCCAGAATTTGGGTTGGAAATCCCTTCCTCAAGGCTACTGGCTAGCTGCTGAGGAGTTAAGTGACTCACAGGGGTTTACACAGGCAATATGTGTGAGACAAGACTTGAAGGTCTTTCTAATTCCAAGGCCTGATATCTAAATGAATTAATATTAAAGCATTACTAAGTACATACGCTGTGCAAATACAAGCACGTAAAATAGTCCCTCAGAGGGTATAGAGCTTACCTACCTTCTAAAGGAGGCAGACAAAGCACAGCAGGTAAATAGAAAATGGAAAAAATGATGGGGATTGAGGCTCTGTAAATTTGTGAATCTAGTTAATTTATGTAAAATTTTTGTACGTTGCCTTAATGTTCGCACATGACAGTGGAATACCAAAATTTGTAAGTCAGCCTAAGAGCTGAGAATTGCAATGCCCAACACGTCATCGTGTAAGGAAAAATAAAAGTGCTGCAAGTAAACTGGGGGGAAAAATGCAGAGCCATGAAGCGCTGGGGAGGCGTGAGAAGCAAGATAAAGTGAAGGTTCACCCATCAGAGTTCAGTGTCGAAGGAAGAAGTCCAACTAGGCAGGAGAGCCCGGGATGACGGTCTGAGAGTCAGCAGCATAGCATGCAGATTCCGGAAAGTAGCACGAAGACCTGGTTCAGCATTCTAGTAGGAGGGAGGATGATGAAGATGAAGAAGATGGCGGGAAATGCAGAGGGCATGACTTGGAAATGGCCATGCTGATAACATACGTGCATATACTATATAAGCAAACATTTTTATATGCACGCATAGAGGTGTATTTTGTTATTGCTCAGCTGTTTCAGTCATGTCAGAGCCTTCATGATCCCATTTTGGGGTTTTCTTAGCAAAGATACTAGCAAGATTTGCCGTTTCCTTCTCCAGCTCATTTTACAGAGGAGGAAAGGGAAGCAAACAAAGTTAAGAGACTTGCCCAGGGTCACACAGCAACTAAATGTCTGAGGCTGGATTTGAACTCACAAAGATGAGCCTGGTACTCTATCCACTGAGCCATTTAGCTGTTTTATGTATATGTGTATATATATATATATATGGAGAGAGAGAGAGAGAGAAGTCTCTTATATTTATACATATTTACTTACATTCATATATACACATAATACATATATACCTATACACATGTCAAATAAGAATATATAATGTGTACATATACATAAAATGATGTGTAGTTATATATGTTGTCCACAAAAATAACCAACGGAACTAGCCAGTTCCTCATTCTTATGATATTTCTTAATTCGAGGATCTCAAGCACTTAAACAATATTCATTAATTCTATCAGGGCACAATAGGATAATTGGGATTATCATGGCAATATGGAAATCGAGCTGAAGTCTATTACCTCCACCTAAGTGACTGGGTGGCAAAGGGGAAGGACGACAGTCCCCCAGCTTCTCATCCTGCTGTCAGCCTTCAGGAGCCCTCCTGACTCCCCCACAGATTTCTTTTTTAATGGCCTCTTTTTTTCAGAAATCAACCCAGCTTGCCCTTTAAGGGTATTCAGCGTAATTCATTATCTCAATTACCCATGGGATTTCCAGGATTCTCAGCAACCAAAGAGTGTTGTTATCAATCAACCGAAACCTCCCCCTCTTCCTATTGTAGGGGCACCCAATTAGGAGACTCATTATTCATTTCACATCCAAATGACCTGCAGTCCCACTCAAACCTAGTGAGAGCTCCCTGTTCCACAACCACTGTGTGTTTAATTAAGGACCAGCCACAGCACATACCACCCAGTCTGGGAAATTAAATACTTGGGTCTTTTTAATCCCTGAAAATGTGAATCAAAACTCTTAGGAGAGATTGCTCCTTTAAAGAAATACTGCAGGGGGCCACGGCTGGCATGTGTACAAGAGCAAAGGAGAGTTCACCTGAAAACATGCTAAGTAAAGCAAAACTGTCATTCAGTGGAAGTTCTGTTCCAAGACTGATCTGTTTATGATGCTCCTAGAACTAGAACTAAGGCAAGGTACTGGGGCTCTCCTCCAGAGCACTGAAACTTAGAATGCACTAATAGCACCTGCATTCTTAGATCTGAAATAGACCTAAAAAGGTCATTGAGTCTCATTTATATATGAGGAGACAAAGAGAGTTTAAGCGATTTGTACAAAGTCACACAATTAATGAGAATCTGAAAGGAGTAGCTATCCATCTTAGAATAAATTCTGTGCATTGGTTCTAAGAGGTAGTAAAGGCTAGGCAATGGGGGTTAAGTGGCTTACCCTGGTTCAAATCTGTCCTCAGACACTTCCTAGCTGTGTGACCCTGGGAAAGCCACTTAACCCCCATTGCCTAGCCTTTACTACCTCTTAGAACCAATGCACAGAATTTATTCTAAGATGGAAAATAAGGGTTTAAAAAGTAATCATCTGAATCAGAATTTGACCCCTAGATCCTTTGATTCCAATTCTGGCTGTGCTACTTACTACTTCTAAGATCCCATTGATCATTAAATTTCTAATCTTATGATCTTTGCCAATTCAACTCCTGATTCTGGTGTTAGTGGCAAAAAGATGAAATTTCTATAGGAAGTAAAATATATATGGACTAGGATTCACCAAGTTAATATGACTGGATGAGCAGAGAGGGAGAGAGTTCAAAGAAAGAAGAAAAAGAGAGTGAAGAATACTGAGGACAAAAAGGAGACAGTCATATAGGGCACAGGAATCAGGAATTCTCAGCATCCTGGCTGGGGTCGGAAGCAAAACAGAGAAGCAAGCTGAGTCAGTACTATGGCTAGAGACAATAGTGAGTCACTTGTAATTCAGATGCTTTTGTGTCCCTCCTGGGCAGTCTCTACCTCTCTGTCAGGAGATGGGTAGCATGTTTTATCATAAGACTTCCTCTTCACCTTTTAAAAAAAAAGGAGAAAACAATACAGTAGTTATAATGCTAATTTGGGAGTCAAAATATCTTAGGTCAAGTCCTGGTTCTGGCTGTATGACCCTAAGTAAGTCACTTAACCTTAGAAATTTCATTTTCCTCATAGTAGACCAGGTTAGTTCCATGTAGACCAGCTTAGTTCCAAGAGGAATCTGGTTCTCTAAAAAGGGAGATTAGTATCTCTTTTGACCCACTTTCTGGTGCTTTATTACCCAATCCCAGTGGCATAGAGAAAATTACTCAAAGCCTGGGTTTGGTTCATATCTAGAGTCTTCCTAAAAGGGAGAAGTAGAAACATGAATAATGTAGATCAAATATAGGACAGCTATTTATTTCTTCACAAAAGAAATCCTTACCACATAAGCCACACAATGTTCTCATTGAAAAAAAACAATTAAACAAGCGGTAACTTATGACTTCTATTATACTCTACCAGTAGATAGATACTTACATCAAAACATGAGACATTTTGTAGGTTTTCTGAATCAGCATTTCACCTTCACTTTTTTTATTTCTTATTTTTTTTTAAAACCCTTAACTTCTGTCTTTTTTTTAAACTCTTACTTTTTCTCTTAAAATCAATATTAAGTATTGGTTCCAAGGCTAATTAGGGTTAAGTAACTTGCCCAGGGTCACATAGCTAGGAAATATCTAACAAGCTGCCCTTACCTTTTGTCTTAGTATCAACTCTAAGATAGAAGAATGACATTAAATGACTGGTCCAAGATTACACAGCTACCAAGTGTCTGAGACCACATTTGAACTCAGGTCCTTCCAGGTCTGGGTCTCTATCTAATGTGCAATCTAGCTGCCCCTCACCTTCACTATCCAAATAAATCCCTCCAGGTGCAAGCTTTCTAGTAAGCCCAGGCAGGGTTGGACCCCTCTCTTTGTTGGTGGTCATCTTCTCAGGTGCAGAAACTCTGCCAGTCAGAGCCAATGGACCTCTTGAACTCTAAAGGTTACCTTCAAGGTTGGAGGCTCCTCTTGGGATCACTATTGAGTCTCCTGTTCTTAGGACAGGAACACAAATCTAAAGAAACACTAGGGCTTTGAGGTTCGGTCTCCAGCTCTCCTTGGCCAGCACATGTGTTGGCTGCCATGTATAAATAATTCACTAGTTCTGATGGAGTGGGGGAAGGATTGGGGGCTTCCCATAGGAAGCCCAGAGAGGGAGAACAAATACCACACATTGAGTAAAAGAAGTATAATAAACCAGAGGCTCTCTCTTTAACTGATGTAGCAACTTGACCGCCTACCATGGCCAGAGGACAGAAGAAAGACCAAAGGACCACCCAGAGTTTGTTGTATCTTATCAAGGCATTAAGTCCTTTCAGCACTGAGGAAATATTCATGTTTCCCGGGAAGTAGCCAGACAGTAATCCATAGGGTAGCCTTTGGCCAGAGCAGACCAGGGGGCCTGCTGCTTACTGCTCTTTACACTTGCAATACCTATCTCACAGGACTGCTATATGAAAAGAGCTTTGTAAACCAGAGTATTGTAAAAATTTGAATTTTTGTTATTTAGCCTGAGTCTCTGCTTCCAATTTGAGTAACTTAAATGCAAAATAACTCAGATCCATACTTGTACGTGTACATTCCTTCCAATGACGCAAATTTCAACTGGGAGACAGCTAGGTAGCTCAGTGGATAAAGTGTTGGGAGTCAGGAATTCCTGCATTCAAATCTGGCCTTAGGCACAATTTTTTTAAATGCTTAGCAGCAATTATTTGTCCTTCATTTATTAGTCTTTTTTTTCTTTCTTTTTTTCCAGGAACCCAAAAATATTTTGTAGTTATAATGTAAGCAACTGATTTGCACATAATACAATCATATCTTTCAAAAAATAAAATAAATAATCTGTTTAAAAGCCAAAAACCCCTTCAGAAACCCTTGGGCAGGTCACTTAGCCTGTCTGCCTCAGTTTTCTCAACTGTAAAAGGGAAATAATAATAACATCTACCTCCCAAGGTTGTTGTGAGGATCATATGAGGTAATATTTGTAAAATGATTAGCACAGTTCCTGGCACATAGTAAATGCTTAATAAATCCTTGTTTTCTTTTTCCCTTCCTTCCTCCCATTCTCCCTCTCTCCTTTCTTTTCTTCACTCCTTCTTCCTCCCTTTCCTTCCTCTCTCCAATTCTCCCTCTCTTTTCTTCATTCCTTCCTTTGTTCTTTTTTTCTGTCTTCCTTTCCTACCTTCCTTCCTTCCATGCATTAAGACGGCTCAGTAAATATATTTTAGAGTCAGAAAGATCTGAGCTTGAATCCTGCCTCAGCTACTTAATAGTTGTGCATCCCTGGTCAAGGCACTTAACTTCTGTGTGGGCCTCAGTTTCTTCTTCTGTAAGATGGAACTCAAGAGCCTCAAAGGTCCCTTTTAGCTCTAAATCTATGGCCCTATAATCCATGTCACCCATCTTGTGTGACTTATCCATGTCCTCCCATAATTTTGCCCCAGGAGGTTCACCCAATGTGTTCTCTTGACATCATCCAGAAGATCACGGCTAAACACAGAGGCTATCATCCATTTGTCATTTCTCAATATCACCATAGGACCAGTATATGTATTTTTTTATTGATCACGCGTTTCCTTGTTGACGTCCTCTAGTATAGTTCTTGTTGGAAGTTCCTTATACATTATACATTCCTTATATAGCTTGCTCACACTTTTTATTGTCCCTCAGTGATATTCCTGGTTAATTCTTCAAGATAGTGGTGTTCATCCCTCACAGTCTTGGCAACATCATGGAAAGAATGTTGGTTTCAAAATCTGTCTTTGCTTCAGGGAGAAGTCTTGGGTCATCGAACGGTATTTATAGTTTCCCAAGGGAATACGGCCCAATCTCCTCCTCCTTTTTATAATCTGGGGCTCTGATCAGTAAAAGGAAAGAATAATAATATTTAAATTACTCAACCTTCAGGGATATTATGAGAAAGCATTTCACACATTTTAAGGTGCTATAAAAATATGAACTCAGATCGTTTGCTGTCCAAAGGACTTCTGAGTGTATAAGAATATCATGACTTTTTTTTAAGGGCTTTTCTAGCTGACACCACCCCTCCAGGAGTGTATGAAGGTCCAGTTCAATGTAATGAATATTTATTAGGTACCTATCATTGAGAAGGCACTGTGCCAGCAACTGGGAGAAATAGTACCTGCCCTCAAGGGCCTTATATTCTGGTGGTTGGGTGAAGGTGGAGATACACTATTATATAGGCTCAGCAAATAAAAGAACCCAGCATTTATTAAATGCCTATTATTTGCCATCATTGTGTAAAGTCCTTTACAAATAGTTTCTCAGTTGTTTCCGTCACATCTGACTCTTCATCACCCCATCTAGGGTTTTCTTGGCAAAGATACTGGAGTGGTTTGCTATTTCCTTGTCTACCCACTTTACAAATGGGGAAACTAAAGCAAAGAGGATTAAGCAACTTGCCCAGGATCATTCAGCTGTTAAATGTCTGAGTCTAGATTTGAACAACCCTGGGAGGTGAGAGCTATTATTTTCATCCCCATTTTACAGATGAGGAGGATGGATGGAGGTTAAATGATTTTCCCAGGACCAAAAATCTGGTAACTGAGGCTAGATTTGATCCGAAGTCTTTCTGATTCCAGAACCAGCACTCTATCCATTGTACCACATAGCTGCCAACTAATTGTAATTAAAGGAAGGATCGAGTAATAACTCTTGAGAGAATCGGGGATGGTGATGGTTAGGATCCTAGGCTAGTCCTACAAAGTCTATTTAAACCATGATATAGTTGAAATACTTTATACATTTGCAATAAAAAAGTAATAAGTAATATAAACACAGAGAGATAACAAGTTTACATTTATGTAGCCTTTTAAATTTACAAAATGTCTTACAGTTATTACTTTATTTTTATGTGAAAGCAAATATAAAACTTTATAATAAAACCAAGAATATTAAAAGGTGATATTTTTCTCTAAAGTCCTTTCCAGACTCCTGGGAATAGTCTTTTGGAAAGATGGGTGATAGGTCAGGACCAAAGGGGGAAAAGGGCCCTTCACTTAGGTGGCTGCATCAAGGGTAATACCAAACTTTTCCCCAAAGAATAACTCAAGTCTTGTTTACGTCGTTCCTTCCCTACCCCAGAAGTGACTTGGTTATTGACCTATGTATGGACAGTCTCCCTTTTATCTGCCCACTAAAATGAGTGAAGGGCCAATCTTTCTCCACTGAGATGGGACTAAGATATTGGTGGAAGAGAGGATGTCCCCGGGTTTAACTCCAGGAGTGAGAATTCAATAGTTCTAGAATATTGACCCAGACTAATAGCTTTTTCCTTGTTCAGGATTCCTTTGAGCATTACCTGAAGTCATCTCAGGGCAGCGAATCATGTTGGGTAGCACAGACCACTGTACGAGTAGAGACAACTCTTTCTCCCAGTCAGAAAGGGCTTGGATTTAGATAAAGAATAAATACTAATAAAATTATTTCTGGCAGATGACTCTAAATCACAGAGCACAGTATTAATACTAATATTTTTCCTTTAATACTTGGAATATAGCAGCTTTGAAATTCTTTTAATTTGCAGACATTTTTGAACTGAAGTTTAATGAGCCAAAATGCTTCCTAACTGATAAGAGCAGAAGTAGAGAGGAGTCAGGAAACAGAGAGAGAAAAGAAAGACAGGATGAGGAGGACAGAAAAATGTCTTTGAAAGAGTTATTTATGGAGATAAGGGAAGCAATCCAGGAACTTCATCTTTCTCCTGCCCTGAATGAAATTACCTAAAAATCCCAACTGAGCAAGTTTGCTTCAGGAAGCAGCAGTTACAGCAATATGAACACTCTTTGGAAGTGAGATAACCTAGGTTCAAATCTCACTTTTAATATTCCTTGGGAAAATCATCAAAATTCTCAGAACCTCAGTTTCCTCACCTGTAAAATAAGGATATTGGACTAGATGGCCTCTAGCTTCAGCTTTATGAGCCAAGGAGAAGAAATAGCAGTAGAAAGAAAAGAGAAATTTGAATCCAAGCACTGAGAAGTGGGGCAGCTAGGAGATGCATGGAGAGAGTACCAGACCTGGAGTCAGGAAGATTCATCAAGACTCATCTTCTTGAGTTCAAATCTGGCTTCAGACATTTATTACCTGAGTGGTCCTGGGCAAGTTGCTTAATCCTCTTTGCTTTAGTTCCCCATCTGTAAAGTGGATAGACAAGGAAATAGCAAACCACTCTAGTATCTTTGCCAAGAAAACCCCAGATAGGGGTGATGAAGAATCAAACACCACCTAAACAACTGAACAACAACTGGGAAGAGGTCCAGTTGCGAATTGTAGTTTGGGAGGTGGGGTGAGGGGTGGTTCATATCTCCAAAAAGTCTCTTCAGATTCCAAACAAAGAGAAATAACCCCCTTTGTCATCCAGCTCTGATGTGGTTTTATTTTTTTTTTAAGACTTCAAAATACTATTTTTACCTCTGGTAATTTTTTCCCCCAAGAGAACAAAAGGATCACAACCCACATGTTTCTCTGACTGGCAGCCAGGAGAAAAGGCCCGGCTGGGATTTGGGAAGGCAGGGGCTAAAGACTAGAGTTCTCCACCCCCACCCCATCCCGACAAAAAGCCAAGCCAAGCAGCCCCTGTCACTACCCACTGGGTAATAACTCTGCCGCTGCCGAACACAAGTACCAACTGATGAATGACAGACTAAGCTTCAAAGCTAATGGGGATGTAATTAGTGGTTATTGGTCATTAACAATCCACTGGGATAGTCAGAAAGAAGGATAAAAGAAAGACCCTCCTTTCTATATGGCACCCAAGCCACTGAGTGACTTATTCCACCAGAGAGAAATTCTCCTCTGCTAATCATGCCATTTATCCAATGCCCTTGGAAACTGGGCGCTTTTCACGTATTTGGTAAATACATTTCAAGAATTCCTAGGTTGCTAATTAAATATGACGGAGTCGTTTGGCAGTGCAAAAAAGAGCAAGACATCCCACACTTTTGTAGCCGTGCCCCTCCACCACAACCATTGCCCTTTGTCTTCCTTTTCTCTTTCTCCCCAACAGCATATACTTGGGGGACTTGCCCAGAAATACCAACACGATTTTTGCACTTCTCCCCCACTTGACTGACTAGGACTGAACAGGAGCAGTAATTATCCTTTAGAGTTGGTGTTTAGGTCAGATCTAATGAAAGCTGAAAAACTCTTCTTAACTTTCAGGGTTTCCTTCCAAATGGAAAATATTAAGTGTCTTCCTTACTCATATGTTTATTTTTAAAGATGGAAGGAAAGTGGTAGGGGAGGGGGTTGTGATTCATCTCTTAGATGAGAAACAAATAGCAAAAGGGCCACCAGAGTCACTCCTCTCAGAGAGAGCTTTGGAAGAAGTCAGATAATTTGTTCATTTCTTTTGTTTTTGTTTTTAACTCTTACCTTCTGTCTTGGAATCAATATTAAATATTGGTTCTAAGGCAAAAAGGAGGTAAGGGCTAGGCATTTGGGATTAAATGACTCAGCCAAGGTCACACAGCTGGGAAAAACTAAGATCAGATTTGAATCCAAGACCTCCTGTCTCTTTATCCACTGAATGATCCTAGTCGCTCCTGTATGCTCATTTCTAACAGAGAATTTGCCAGAATGTTGAAAAACTGGAAAAGCTCTGGGACCAAGGAGGTAGTGAGTGGGATGAAATTTGGCGTTCATGCTCAAAGGGAAATTCCTCTTCTAGTTTATAAGGTCCCTGAGTGCAGGGACTATTTCACTATTGTCTATGTGTCTGTACCTTTTGGTGTATAGTATATGGATTAGTTGAGGATAATTCAGAGCCCTTGAATTCTTCTTTCCTAGCTTTGATGCAGGTTCTTCCCCATCTCTAAATTCTTCTGAGCCTACACAGTACCAATCACACCCTCTCATCAGCCCTGGTTTGGACACCTCTTTCCAACTCCCAAAGTGTTCCACCCTTGGACAAATTTATCCTTTACAAGAAAATCAGAACATGTACTTTGCCCAGCGTTCCACCCTAGCAATATTCCAGCCCCCAGGGTGGGCTTAGGAAAAGGTCAACAGGAACCTAAGAGCCCAGAAGAGCAAATGAAGCTCACCTCATCCGGTGAAAGGTCTCCACCATCTTTACTGCTGTGCTTTTTGGCAACTCACCCCCCAGGGTAGAGAGCTGTGACAAATAATAGCATTGCCATGGAAATTATCTCCCCTCACAACCTCACTCCTCATCCTCATCTTCATTTTCTTCCCTGTTGACATCAAATGCTCATTCAGCAAAGGCTCCTATGAGTTCTTATTCCAGGAGTTTTAACTTAGTCTGTGAACTTTAAAAACAAATGTTTTTTGATAACTGTATTTCAACCTGATTGTTCTCCTTCCTGATATTCTGTTTCATTTTATGCATTTTATTTTTTCTCCATAGTTTTTTATTTGTTTTTTTTTTATTTTTAGAAAAATTGTCTATGGTTACATGATTCATGTTTTTACTTTCCCCTTCACCCCCTCAAACTCACCCCCCATAGCTAACGCGCTTTTCCACTGGTTTTAACATGTGTCATCAATCAAGACTTGTTTACATATTATTGATAGATGCATTGGTGTGGTCCTTTCGGGTCTACATCCCCAATCATGTCCGCCTCAACCCATGTGTTCAAGCAGTTGCTTTTCTTCTGTGTTTCCACTCCTGTAGTTCTTCCTCTGAATGTGGGTAGTGTTCTTTTCCATAAATCCCTCAGAATTGTCCTGGGTCATTGCATTGCTGCTAGTACAGGTGTCCATTTTATGTATTTTAAAAACGTTATTCTGAGAAGAGCTTACTAGGTTTCATCAGACTGTTGGAAGGGGTCTATGGCGTGCACACACAAAATGGTATTACTATATGCCAAGCAATATAAACAGACTTGGTCCAAGCCTTCCAAGGGCTTGGAATTCCAGGGCCCCCAGTGGCCAGGAGGACTAAATAAATATACAAATAAGATTAAATAGAGATATTACCAAAAAGAAGTTCACTATAGGACAATTGGGCTAGGAAACAATAACTCGAGGGAATTGCCCTTTGAACAGACTTCTGACACCATGCTATTAACAAAAGATAAGCTTGAGGTAGGTGAGAGGGAGACAGTGAAGATTTGAAAATGAAATAAAAGTGAACTTACAGGGGAAAAGATAAGATAACCATGTCATAAAGAAATTCAAAGGCTATTAAAGGAACTCTTTGGCTACTGGCAAAATCGAGATCATAAATAACCCACAATTAGCTGAAAGCATAGAAGATAAACCTAGTTTAGGTTTACTTTTGGTGATAAGGCATAAACTTATAGCAAATCACCTGGTCTGTGGAGACTATTTCACTTTCCCCCCCCGAATCCATCAGAGACAGATTCTTGGAAACTGGGCATCCAGGACTATTTTTGGAGAAACTTAGAAGAAAAGATGGAAAAAGTCCGATATAGAAGTAGAGATCAGAGTTTTGTCCTCCATCTTATCACCATGGGGACTTTTTCTACACTTGAGTATTTACACTGATTAATATTCTTCTGGGCTTCTCTATAAAGACTCAGGGAGGGGGCTGCTGCTGCTTTTAGCATTGTTTATGCCTCATAGAAAGAGACTTGAGTCCGTGGGTGCAGTACTGATCAGACCAGGTTTGGTAAGATGCTCCCAGCTGCCCCCTTGATAACAATATCTGAATTAAAGAAGGAAGCAGTTGATCCAACCTCTCTTCAGAGCCACTTGTCAAATCAGCCAATTCTCTGATGCAGTTGGTAACAGCCCTGTATAGGACTCAGCCTATTCCCTTCCCCGCTGCTCCTCTATGGTCACTCCGTTTATTCCCATTGTTATATAAATACATTTTACCAAAAAAAAAAAAGAAAGAAAGAAATTAGGAGTCACTAACTCTTGTTGTGTGTTCAGTGTTTTCAGGGGAATCTGAGAAGAAGCAGAGGTTGCATATAGCACCTAGCATAAGGTACAGGATGGATGGAGTCAGAGTAATGATTTCTTCCCCAGGAAATCAAAAACCTTTATAGTTACTCTGCTATAGTATTTCTTATTCAGCTCAAGGTGATAAGCAGAAGTAGTAAGGAGAAAGATATTTCTAACCTGAAGAAAATCAAAATCCCCCAAGCTAGGGATATTTTGCAAGTCTGCAAAGAAGACAAGAATGCCTGCCTGGAATCCTTTAGTGGCACATACATGGGCTCCTCTCTTATATATACACCTTCCCTTTCAGCAGCAGCTCACTGGAATGTTGAGTCAAAATAATGGGTGAGTGAAGATATCTTGCTGATGGCCTATCTTCTTCACTCCCTATTTCTTTCCTTCCTTCCTTTCTTTTTCTTCTCTTCCTTCCTTCCTTCATTTCTTTTTTCTCTCTCTTTATTTGTTTCTTTGTGTCTTTCTTTCTTTCTTTCTTTCTTCCTACCCCCTTCTTCCCTTTATTTTTTATAACAGGTGAAGGCTACTTCCCATGGATTTTATTATTTATCTCTCCCAAGGAAAACAATCAGTATAAAACTTATATGCCAGAGAATAGGTACAAGCTTAATCCTACTAACCCCCTTACATATAAAAGGCACACACTGCTAAAAAGCTTTAATGACATGACAAAAAGTATATTTACCTTGGGAGAAAGATGGAGTTGAACAGAAGAGTGATGTCCAAGAGTACCTTGGAATGGCCTTTGGTATGCAAAGTATGATAAAATGGGTCACATTTCACCATCACTGATGAATAATTTCAATATTGAAGTGCTTTTCTAATTTTATAATAGAAATACATTGAAACCTATTATCTGATTTGTAATTGTTTACAGTCAATTTTTTAGGAACATATTGTCTATAAACTGAGGTAAGCCTGTATTTACATTACACATGTCAGAATTATGACAGAATGTTGAATAATATAACAGGAAATACAGATAATGTGGTGTCAATAAAACTGAATCTGGAAACAGAAAACCCCAGTTCTAGTTTCTGCTACCAATTCCTTATCTATAAAGTGAATAAAAATGATTGTCCTACCTACCTCAGAGAATGGTGGTTGTGAAGATCAAAGAAGATAATGTATGTATGTGAAGTATTTTGTAATTATTTAAGTAAGAGATTCTGCCTGAATTTTTAGCCAGTAATGTTTAAAACCAAACACATTTCATAAGGTTTCTCAAGCCTGTAACTTTCCAAATCCTACATTTCCTCCCAGGTAGAAAGACTATGCCTTCCTCATTCAGAACCAAGGACAGGGAGTTCCACAAAGGAATCTGGGTCAATTCCCCTGAGGACTCTTCTCTGTCTTTTCTCTAGCTGAACCTAAGCCTCATGCTTTCCTCAGTGCTATAGACCTATTAATGAAAGGACTCTCTCTGAACACAAAATTATCAATTGACTTCACAGGCTGTAAAAATTGTCTCCATGCCAATCCTGGGCTGAAGGCTTTGCTGCAAGTAGACAGAGGAGGCTGACTTTAGTCTCACCCCTGCCCCATTGCATCCTTCATTACCATATTCCAATAGGAATGTCAAAGTATTACAGGATCATATATTTGGAGCCAGGAAGAAATCTCCTTTTTCTTTTTTTCAGATGGGAAAACTGAGGCACAGAGAGATTAAGTATCTTCTTCAAGGTCATATAGCTCATGTCTGAGGTCGGATTTGGGTAGTCTTCCTAACTCTAAACCCAGTGCTCTAGCCACTACACCATGCTGCTTCTGCCATTAGGCAAACATGACATCACCAGGTATTCTTCTCTCAGGATGGTCATGACCATGTCTTAAGGACAGATTATATTTTTATCTTTTGTCATTTCAGTTGTGTCCAACTTTTCATGATCCCATTTGAGGTCTTCTCAGCAAAGATACTGGAATGGTTTGCCATTTCCTTCTCCAGCCTATTTTACATATGAGGAAACTGAGGCAACAGGGTTAAATGACTTACCCAGGGTCTCACAGATATTAAGTGTCTGAAGCTGGATTTGAACTTGGGAAGTTGTCTTTCTGATTCCAAGCTCAGTGTTTAATCCACTCTATCACCTAACTGCCCAATCATAAAAAGCTTCAGCATAAGATCCCCTTTGAACTTAATTTGGCTAGTGTCAAATAAGAGACACATAACCCAAGAAGATCTTACACAAGGCCTGTATTTCAATATCTCAGGCATTCCTACTTTCATCTGTGTTGGTAGTCCTTCCATCAGTGCAGATTGCAACCCCTTTCTACTTTAAACTTAGAAGCTCTTTGAGAGTTGCTAAGATTGAAAGAATTTTATGATAAATGCTTAATAAATATTCATAGAATAGAGGATGAATAAAGAATGAATGAATGAAAACTGAAAGCAGGAATCTGTCAACAGAGATTCAGAAACAGTCTGTTCACCTTTTCAATCCAGAGGCACAGGTCATGTTCATTCTTTCTGACTCTGGAACTGTTTTTGTAAGGGGGTGTAATTAAATTGCCCCATGCCTCCCTTGATTTTTTTCATCTGCTGCATACTCTGCAGTTGGACAGAGGAAGTGCCTGGAATTGACTGGATTGAGAGCGTAGCCAACCTTTATTTCTTTCAGAGCATGCTGATTATTGGAGCCAGAAGAAACCCTAGAGATTAGTTAGTCCTACTGCTTTTTACTGTTGAGGAAACTGAGGTTCAGTAAGGGAATATGGGCTTTCCCAAGATCACATACTGATAAGGAATGATTGATGTGCTACTACTCCAAATTTCATGGAACTGGTGACTCTTTACCTCAGAATATCAGTGTTCTCTCATAGTGAGTAGATAATATTATTTACTGTTCCTTACTTCCTGTCTTAACTTGGAACTTCACTCAGCATCTAAGGCCTCCTCACACTGGAAGAGTCAACCACCTTGGCCAACCTTTTGCTTTGGAATCCTTCCATAAGGCCCATCTACCTTCTCCATTGGTGAATTCCTTTTGAGGACTCCATTTTTGTGGAGGGGCCCAGGCTTGTCAGTCTTTTTCCCCTCCTAGCCCTATTTCTGACTTCTAGACTTTGAAACTATGTCTTTGCTGCTATCTCATTCTGGAATGTCCCTCAACTTCTGGAATTTCCTTGTCCTGGAACTATCTCTATGGCTCTCTTACCCTTTGAGTATCCCTGTGTGAGGTTCAATTCCATTCCCAACCTTCTCTCTCTTGTGAGTTCCTCCTAGGGCTTCCATTTAGTGGGGAAAAAACTGGCCATCTTTCTCCTCCTTTTCCCTCCTCATCCTGTTCCTGACTTGGAAGACTTCAAAACCATACTCCTATGCCTGGCACCTTCATTTCCTCCTTCACAACACCCTGATTTCCAACTTCCTTTCATGTATTATCTTCCCTCTTTCTAATGGAATCTTCTTGAAGGCAGGAACTGTCTTTATTTTTTATTGTATTTGTATTCCCAGAGCTTAGCACAGTACCTGGCACATAATAAATATGCTGAATAAATCCATCCATCCTTCCTTCCCTTCCCTTCCATCTCTCCTTCTTTCCTAAGGATTTTCTACCTGTCCACATATTCACTGAAAAAATAATCATAACATAATTTTAGTGCCTGAGCCATAGAATACAAAATGGCAGCAAGGTTAAACAACATTAAACTTGCTCTCTAATAGTCATAGAGGAAGAAGACCCCAGGACAATGGAGGAACATAGAGACCCTGGAACACCACAAGGCTGCTGACAAGGGAGTCATTATCTGGGGAGGTACAGGGAAAGACAAGGTTATGGAGTAACTCATTTGATACAAGGATCCTAGGAAAGAAAAGAAAGAGTGTCATCTGGTAGCTTCCTAGTTTAGTTGATGCTAACTGGTTTCTATACAGCTAAAAGAAAGTGTCATTAAAATGTAAATACAGCAAAACTTTAATTTCCTCAATCTTTTAAAATATTTATTTTAATGAATCATGTATCCATGGAAAAATATTCTAAATTAATTAATTAAATAAAAATTTTCAAATCAAATAAATATTTATTTTAACATTTTAATTCTCTAAGTACTAAGTACTCAGTACTCAGTAATGAAATCTCAATCACACCATCCTAGTTTTACCTCTACTTAAGGCTGATTCAAAGGAAGCTAGATGGATCAGTGGATAGAGTACTGGGTATGAAGTCAGGGAGACCTCAGTTCAAATTTGGCCTCGGACCCTAGCTAGGTGACCCTTGACAAGACCGTTAACCTCTGTTTGCCTTAATCCATTAGGAAAAGGAAATGGCAAACCACTCTAGTATCTTGCCAAGAAAACCCCATGGACAATATGGTTCACGGAGTCATGAAGAATCAGACATGACTGAACAATAGCACGGCCAGTTTCTTTTAATATTTTAATAAGTGAGTCATTTCAGCATAATATTCTGCACTATGAAATAGCAGAGCAATTCCTTTACCCCCTATCCAAAACCGCTTAAAGTCAACTTTATAGAAGCTTAGTCAATTCAACAAGCATTTACCAAGACTCTATTTTGTGCCAGACACTGTCCATCATATTCCTTTATAGCTCTTCCAGTCAAGATAATATCAGTCTATATACATCAGGCCCCAGCCTTCAAGAATCCTATAAAATAGGGCTGTGTAAATGTGAAGAATGATAATTGTCTTTCTTTTTTTTTCCTTTAAACCCTTACTTTCTGGTTAAGAAATGATACTAAGTATTGGTTCCAAGGCAAAATGAGTGGTAAAGGCTAAGTAATGGGGGCTAAGTGACTTACCCAGGATTGGATACAAAGCTAGGAAGTATCTGAGACCAGATCTGAACCCAGAAGCTCCAGTCTGTGTAATTGGTTTATATCTTGTGCCTTTGAACTACATTTCCCTGGAGCCCACTGACTTCCTGTCGTTATGTGATGGCATAGACAGGGGATAAATTGGGTGGTCTTCCAGGGCTAGGCCTCTTTCCTTCCTATGGTGGCTTGCAGCTGGTAACACAGGCTGTTTGAACAGGTAGATTAGCTTGGGCACATGGTTTTATTTTGTTACCTTTTATTCCTTTATTTCTAGTGACTACTAATAAATCTTATAAAAACATGATATTTAAGGTTATTATTATATATTAATTTTAATTTTTACAGGCCTCCAGGCCTGGCTTTCTGTCCACTGAGCCATCTAGAACCCCAAATGATGACAATTTTCTTTCAAAGGAAAAAGAGCAGACAATTGGCTCTAGATTCCCATTGAAGAAATAGTTTATTTTTACGATTAGTGTGATTCTATATATCACAAGCCCAATAGTATAGATATCAAAAATACAGATGACATTAAACAGCACTAATTGGATCAGTTAAGGACCTAGCCATGTGGGCACAACTGCTTTTCTGGGCTGACCTCCCTTTCTCAACAACAGAGAACAGAGGATAGTGTCATGAAATGCTAAAAGACCAACTCAAAGAAGAAGGGAAGCAGAGCCCAAGGAGTTCATGTGCATTGTGCAATATTGCTTGTTTAAATGGGCTTTCCACTCCTGGGATCAGCAGTTCGGATTTCACGGGTCCTACCAATGCCATCTGAACTCTTTTTTTCTCTCTCCTCATTATAACGTGAGCTCCTTTGTGAGAGGAAATGGTACAGACGTTTGGAGGAATACACGGGTAGAAGATAAATTCGCCCTCTTGTGAGTGGAAATTATAGAGCCTCGTTGTGGGCCGGGGAGGGAGGGAGGGAGAAACAACGCGATGATTTCCTCTTGTCCATATAGACTTTGTTCTCCCCCGGGGGTGACGGTAAGCAAGGGGCTGGCCTTGGTTCTCTTGCGCAATTCTCATTCAATTCCCCAGCCCAGTTGGGCATGAATATCTGAAGTAAAACTTGGCACGTTCTCCTGTGAAAAGAGCCCAGAATAGATGCCCTGCTAACCTTTACAGCCATGGAGAGCCAAGATTCATTGTGCTCCAGACATCTGTTCTCCCACGACTCCCTCCACCCTCAGAAATGAGCTTCGTGCAGCGGAGCGAGCTCCAAGGAAGAACTCGGCTCCAGGTTAGCTGATTAGCGAGCGCAGGAAGATCTTGGGGTTTAGCCTTTTGTTGGACGGGCATCTGAGCATCAGGAGGCAGCGTGAGGCATCCAGAACGTTAGCTGGGGGCTGGAGGACTTGAGGCGTGAATCAGCTGGCATCCTTTCTCAGGGGTGGATCTATTCTGTGTATTAGATTAGACCTCCAGCCCCTCAGGGAAGCCGTTTTGGGAAGGAGAGGGCTCTTCTCAATGGACATCTCCATGTAAAGACCAGATGGCCACCACTCGTCCAGTTTGGTGGAAAGTGGGTCCTTATTCAGGCATGAGTTAGACAAAGATCTGAGATTCTATGAAGTCTAAAACCAAATTATGGGGAAATTTCCTCCTCACTTTAAGAGTTTAAGTCTCCCGTCGGGATTGATCAGTAAACCAACACTACACAAGGTCTCAGTCATATAACCAGGATATTTTTTACAAGAGCATAGGCCTGGGGTAAATCCTGCTGCGCTTTTCTGCTGGTCCTAATCTGTTGTTGTGTCTGTTTTTTTTTTTAAACCTTTATTTTCCTTCTTAGAATCAGTACTGTGTGTTGGTTCTAAGGCAGAAGAGCGTTAAGGACCAGGCAATGGGGGTGAAATGACCTCTCATCTCAAGGCCTGGCTCTCTAGCCACTGAGTCACCTAGTTGCCCCCATCCCAACCTTTTAAAAAAGTAAAATCTGTGTCAAATGAACATTAAGGACAATTAGGAAGGGAAAAAAGAACTCGGCTCACAAGGGGGTAGTACTTCATATAAGTAAGAAGGGGCAATTTCACCCCAGAACATTGGTAAAGAACTTTGTGGGCTGGTGTGTGTATCTATCTCTCTATCCACCTGGCTAGAATACAAACGTACACATATATACATGTATGTATATGTACATATACTTATGCCTAAACTCATGTATGCACACATGTGCATATACTGCATACATATATATATATATATATAGTATGTGTGTATATATATGTAAATTGAGACTTTTTAGGTCTCTCTGGGGACTGAGATCCCTTGTTTATCACATTAGGACAACTATTCTGATTTGCCATATTCTAGAGAGAACTCCACCAAAGAACCCCAATACTTAGATTAGAATTTTCCTATCCTTTCTGAAGCCCAACAGATTAGCCATTCGATTGAGTTCAACAGGGATTTATTAAGCACTTGTTATGTGTCAGGAACCAGGGGAATACAAAGACAAAAATGAAAGTCTCTGCCTGCAAAAAGCTCACATTCTACTGAAAACTAATTTATTTTGGGCTAGAGTAGATATTCTGGAAGAGATTAGACTCTTGGGGCTCATCTAAACTAAAACCAATAACCTCAGAAATAGACTACATCTGACTCCTTTGGAAAATTCAGAGGAGAGGAGAGAAGAGGAGAGGAGAAGAGAGGAGAAGAGAAGAGAGGAGGAGAGGGGAGGGGAGTGGAGGGGAGAGGAGGGGAGGGAAGAGGAGAAAAGAGAAAGGGAAATGAGGTGATGCTTGCCCGAATGACTTGGCCACTTTGTTGACTCGAGGCTCATACAAGAAGGGAGAGAAAAATTATAACTAGACAGATAACAGCCCATAGCAATATACTGTACTGCACAACTCTAACCCCCTTTTCTCCCCCCAATCCTATTTTCAAATACAATCAGAGAGCGTTTATATCAGGAGTTTTCTATTTAGGACTCCAGAGCTGATAACTTGTAGGACAGGGCCATGTACACAGAGGGCCTGGGATAAATAAGATTTGGTTGTGATAATGAGGTTTTCTGCCTTCAGCATAGGCCTGCCAATGACCTGAATAGATTGGCAGTGGCTGGAGTTTTCCTTCTTTCTCCTTCTTCAATAGTAGTTTTTATTTGACTCCCAACCCTCAGAAAAGGCACCTTTAAAGCTCATGAGTATTTGAAGGGGGGGGGGGACGGAGAATGGCCCAAAGTAGGGAGGGGGCTGAACAAATGCCTAAAGCTGCTTATAATTTAATCCAAGGTTGATTGACATGATGCCTAGAAACAAACAAAGCAAGTTCTTAGCTGTTAAGGGGCTTAATTATCTAATATTTATAGTAGGAGTTGAAGATGAAAAGTGCCATATTGGTGTGAAATTGTATTAATGCCATCAGGAGGAACATAATGATTTTTTTATTATGCAGGAAGACTTATTATTTAGGCACATTATTGATTCTTATGGTAAAAATGGAAAGAAAAAAGTGAACGCACACAAGGGAATAAGTCCCCACTTTTTAAAGGTCACAATAAATATTTTAAAGGAATTTCTACAGCCAAAAGAAGACTTCCCTACTCTCTCTTCTTGTTTTCATATCAGGAATTCTCTATTTAAGACTCCAAAACTGATAGCCCATAGGACAGAGTCATGTACACAGAAGATCTGGGACGAATAACATTTGGTATTGATAAAAAGGTCTAATGAAGGACCTCATTGACTGAGTGTTATTTTCTTTTAACAATAGCATCCCATGTCCCCAAAAAAGCAAGATGAATGGTGAAAGAGCAGGAAGAGAGGGAAATTAGGAATTATGGCATATGTTTTAAGGCTAAGCTTACATTGACAAAGAAATAGCACGGTTTTCACAATTCTCTGATAATTATGAGACGTCTAGCAAAGGCAATCCAAATAACTCTGTGCCACAGGAGTTATTTTCCTGTTGTAGACTTTTCCAGAAAGGACTGGCAGTCTGGGTCAATTTTAGTGAGGTCCCATGAGGGTATAGTTTCCCTTAGTTACTACCCTCTGAACCAATCCCAGAGAACTCTGGTCCATCTTTTGTGTCTGCTTGATGCCCATTTCCTTTTCCTCTTTAAATTGGCTCTGATGGTAGAGAAGAGGAGGTACAGGTTGAGATAGATGTAGACAGGGAGGCAGATTACTCAAGTTCTCGGCACATCTATCTGTCAATGGCCACCACTAATTCTCTTCACATTTACTGGATCCAGATGTGTAGCAGGATGGGTGTATGTGTGCATATTTAGGTATATAGAACAGTGGAGTAACAGGGATTCAGAGGTAAAGGGATGAGGTACATCCTGCTGTAATCAACACTCACTTAATTCTCAAGAGAGTTTATTGTCTATACATTCATTTGGCATTTACCATAAACTGACTTAAAAACTATAATCTCTACCTGTAGGTGTTGTCTTCCTTTCCACATTAATTACTCCAGGACAGGGACTGTGCCTTATTCTGAATCTGGCACAGGAGGCAGTAAGATATAATTGAAGGAGGGCTAGACTGGTAGTCAGGTGAGACATGGGGTCAAACTGAATTTCTGATATAAAATGCTGTGTGACCATGAGCAAATTATTTGACTTCTCTTAGCCTCATTTCCCTCATCATCAAAAAGGGATAGGGGGAGAATACCTCTCTCACATGGAACTTATGAGAAATCAAGTGAGACAATAAATGTGTTTGTAAACCTTAATGTGCTTTATAAATTCATAAATATAAATAAATAAGTCGTACTCTTTGTTGCTTCAACCTCTGTTTCAAGGGTCTCTATATACTAGTTTTTTTTATGCCTATGATAGAGAATTTCTATAGCAACTTGGTTCTGACCTTGATCTAGTTCATCCCAAATTTATGAGGTAGTTACCAATTCTTCGTTTCCATTTGGCATTCGTAGTCTGTGTTCTCCTCCATAAATGACAATTCTCATCGACTCACAGTCAGTAGGAGTTGAATTGTTTTCCTGACAGTGGTGAAGGGGCCCAGTGACTCATTCACACACTTGAGACCACTGGTATACATTTGTGAGATGACTCACCTAGACAAGGAATTCTCTGTGACCAGATGATATATTTTTCCCAAAGTAAGATTAACATGTAATAACCAGTAACTGTGCTCTGAGCCAACAGGGAGAGCTTTATCCAGACACAGAGCTATCCTGATGTTGACATTTTACATAGTGGGAGATGAAGTCTTCTATATTACGGTTCAAAAATAATTATTTCAGAAGCTACTGAGGAATGAAAAAGGAACATCCTTCATATAGTCTTTTTTTTTAAATGATGAATGCATAAGGAACAAAAAAAAAAAACAGTTAGTGCCCAGAGTTCTCCATTAAATAATGCAATCCTGAAGGAATAATTTTTTTAAATCCTTACACTTTCTGGCCAGTGATAGTTCTGTAGAAAAAATGAACTTTCATTTACTATCTTTCAGTGGGTAAATGATGCAGAAGGTAGAGTAGTGGGTTTGGAATCAGGATGATTTGAGTTCAAACCTGACCTTAGACACACTTACTGGCTGTGTGGCACTGGGCAAGTTGCTCTGCATCAGCCTGTCTTCTCATCTTTAACAAGAGACAGTAATTGCACCTTCCTTCTCAGGTTGTTTTGAGGATCAGATAAGATATTCCATAGGGTGCTTTGAAAACCTTAAAATGGTACATAGTGGAAATATATAGGAACTGAGAAACAACTGGACAAAGCCTCATTTCCCTTTCTTAATTATTGAAAAGAGACCTGCTTCTACTCGCTCATGCTCTCAAGCTCATTCACCCACCCTCACCCAGCTGCCCCTTCTTTCCTGCATGAAGCGAACAATCATGTCAATCAGATATCTACATCTTTCAACAACTATTTGGCTCAGCCCTCAAATGTCACCATTGCTCCAAGGCGACTGACATTAGGATCCAGTAAACCTCCGTCTCATCAGTTGGACTCAGGTTCCTGCCTCTCTGGAATGCATTTCTCTTCATCCATCCCCTTCTCCCTAAACGTAGTTCCTACAAGGGGAAGAAAGGGGACCAACCTGAACTCCTCACAGCTCTATACTCAGGGTGCAGAATTCACTCTCAGATGCTTCATGGTTCAACACTGAAAACATTCCCACACATGATCTTAGTCATGCTGTTGGAGCACACTCAAGTTAGCTAAGTAATCACTCTGCTTCCACACACTCTCTGACCTTCCTAGACCAGAACTTTATTAATGATGCATTTTGTCCGAAATTAAATGAGGCTGGCTTCCAACCACATCTGTTCCCCAGATCATCAGTGTCAAGAGATTAGCTTAGTGTTGCTTTATTGCCCAAGAGGTAGCTAGCAGTTCTGAGCAGCTATTCATCCCTTTCACCTTCCATGAACATCTGATCACTTTTCACAAAGGCATCCCAAAGTCAGGGAGACACAGAGACAGAGAGGCAGAGAGAGACATGAGAAGACCCAGAAGCAGAAAGACAGAGACAGAGAAACCAAGAGAAGCAGTAGCCCATTGCCAGTGATGGGAGAAAAGTGAAAATTCTTGTTCTCATTGAATATTAAACAATTAGATAACATTCATAGGTGTGCATAGACCAGGGGTTGGCAACCTTTTTGGCCGTGAGATCCATAAACGCCACATTTTTTAAAATGTAATTTCGTGAGAGCCGTACAGTGCTCACAGTGCACACTCCTGTAACAGCGCCTGAAAAAAAAAATGACTTTATGGGTCCTCAAAAGAGCCAGATATGGCTTGAGAGCCATTCGTTGCTGACCCCTGGCATAGACCCTGGGGCTAGGTTCAGCTTTTCCCTCAATGGAATGTTTACCCCCAGGTGTGCTGGCACACTGGGACACACCTGGCCCACATTCTATGAAAACCTATGGTAATATTATACAGAACTATTAAATTGCTGCCCAAAGAGAGGCCAGATCTTTGAAGGTAATGAAATGCTTTTAACATGAGGGTGCTTTACTTCATGTCCTTTTTGAATCTTGGATTATATATTTATCCAGTTGTTTCCAAAACATCTTCATGTTTGGCCATGATAAGTTTTTGACTTAAGCTTCTAAGTTCTTAGACAGCAGAAATCATATCTGTATTTCTCCTTGCACTAGTATCAAGTATGCATGAATGGAGGAATGAATGATGAAGTAAAGAGAGATTTCCATTTCTGAAAGAAGAGCTGTAGAGCCAGTAAGACCAAAAAGACCTTGAAGAGTACCTAGGTCATCTGTTTTCTGATGTCAAAACTCAGAAAAGGTAGGATAAGTACAAAGGATGCTTTGTAACATCCTTAACAGAGAGGAGTCACTTCTTGGAGGTGTCTCCAAAATGGGCACTGAGGAGCGTCTGAGAGAACCTAACCTGATCCCCAAAAGTTACAACAATCATTCCCTGAGATAGCCAGTGTCAGGGCTTGCCTTCAACAACCATACCTACTCTGATCTCCCAATAGCCCCTTCCCTCTGTTGTGTAAACTCCCATCTCCCTTCTTTTAAGTTAGATGTCAGGAATTTAGGACCTAAACCACCATCTACCTACAATATTTGGGCAGGAAAATTCTTGGGAAAATTCTTTTCTCTACCTCCCATCCTTCAGATCACCTCATGGCTAAAGCTGATGCCCCTTCAAGGATAGGCTCCGGTTCTGGGTTTTTTTTTTTGACTGAGATGGTATTTATATAGTGCTTTAATGTTTGCAAAGTACTTTACAAATATTTGCATTTTATCCTCACAACAACCCTGGAAGGTATATATGATTATTATCCCCATTTTGCAGATGGGGAAACTAAGGCAGCTAGGGATTAAGTGACTTGCCCAGGACACATACCTAATGATTACAGTCTCATCCCTACCTTTTTTCATTTTGAGTGTGATAGAGAGAATTAGACAGGATGACATAAATAGATTGTAATTCTTATCAAAGACATCATTTCATTATCTTTCCTCCCAAACCCATCATCTATGCTTCTTTATGGCTGTCTATATTTTCCTCCATACTTTCAGCCACCCGGGTTTTCACAACCCTGGTTTCACCAGCTCCTCACTTTCCTGCCACCCACATCCATACACCTATTCTTGCTTTTCTTTCCTCATTTCTCACAGTCATCTCCTTCTTTCCACTCACACAATGATTTTTCTAGTTTAAACCCTTTATCACCTCTACCCTGGAGGATTCCAATAGTCTCCTAATGGTTCTCTCTGCCTCAGGTCTTTCTCTACCTCAATCAATCCTCCCCAGAGCTTCCACAGTGATTTTAGTGAAGCTCAAAGGGATATATAAACAAAAAGGTTCAGAGACCCCTACTTTAATGCCCTGAATGGTTTTATTCTAAACAATAAGCACAATAATAATAAGTAAAATAATGCTTATTAAATAATAAATATAATTATTATCATGTGATAATTATATTTAATAATAATCTATATTAAGTATAATAGAATAAGTATAGGTTACTGAACTTCAGGCACAGTTCTCTGCCTCTCTGTGAGGCCTTTCACCCCTGCAGGGTTCTTACCTCCCAGTCCCCTTTAGATATTTATTAAACTCTAGCCCTCACGCACACACACACATACACACGGATCGCTTGCCAAACTTCCAGCCCTAGCACCCCAGTGTTTTTATATTACCAGTTGCTGTTGAATTTCATGTCATTACAGCTTCATAAATGATAGATATTTATATCACAGTAGACTTGATTCTGTCAAGATGAACTGTTTCAATTTGTTAGTTTAGAAGTCCTTTCTTGGTCACCTGCCATCTTCCTCGTTCACCAATCAATCATGGGTATTTGGACTTGAACAATAGCTGTGAAACGTGGAAACTTCTCAGGAAACCCATTTATGGGGATTCTGTGAGTTTTGAGATATACCATATTAAGCCTCACTCATCTCTTGCCCTTAAGCAAAATCACAGCTAAATTGTAACCGACAGATGACAATATATCCCATTTTAAAAGGCCTTCAGGGAAGGAAATTCCCATTTCCCCAATTAATGAACTCCTATATTGAATGCCACTCACAATTGAAGAAACTGTATATTTAGGAGTTGGGTTATATCTAATTTTAGTCCTCCTTTTGTAGTTTTTAACATTTTCCCTTATTCTATCCACAGTGGAATCAGAGACTAGCAGGTCACAAATCTTCACAGGGGCAGCTGTGGCACAGTGGATAAAGTGCTGAGCCTGGAGTCAGGAAGACTCTTCTTGCTGAGTTGAAATCTGGCCAGACAATGACTAGCTATGTGATCCTGGGCAAGTCACTTGACCTTGTTTGCCTCAATTCCTCATCTGCAAAATGAGCTGGAAAAGGAAATGGCAAACCACTCTAGGATCTTTGCCAACAAAACCCCAAATGGGGTTTTCAATCAGATATGACTGAAAACAACTCAACAACAAGAGTTTTCCTAGGCCACAGTCCTTCTCTAATACCCATTACTAGAGAACCCCTAAAGGGAGGTACCCCTTTCTGATTTTGGCTGAAGAGTCTATTTCAGCCTGGTAGAGTAGAAAGAATGCTAACATTGGAGTCTGGAGCTATGTGGATTTCAATCACCGTTCTGATCCTTCCTGCCTATGTCATGGGCAAGTAATTAACATCTTTGCTTTTTGGGTTTCCTCATCTGTAAAATGGTGGTAATGATGGTATAGTATAGTAATCACCTCATAGGATTGCAGTGAGATACACAATTGTGAGGCACAATATATAAAGAATCTTGGAAATTTTAAAGCCTTATCTAAATGTCATATATTACCATGAGGAACCATAGATCCAAGAATGAGACAAATGGCTCTGCTAGAATTTCACAGAAAGCAGAGAGATACAATGGAAAGAAGACTACATTTGGAGGCAGAGGAGCTGAGTTTGAATTTAATCTCTGCCATTTTCTTTGGAGATGATCTTGGACAAGTCACTCTGGTTCTGTGAACCTCATTTTCCTCAATTGTAAAATGAGTATGTTGGATAAAATGATGTGTAAGGTCCCTTCCAACTCTAAATCTATTATTTTATGTCACAATTCAACACTTTTTCCACCTTAAATACCTACTATGCGCAAGGTGTAGAAGGAGTACTTGAAGTGGATGGAGTGCTGAGTTAGAAGTCAGGGAAGACCTGGGAACTGACTGTATTTAACCTCTACATGCTCCAGCTAACTAAGTCTTGTTAAGTCATAGACAAGTTGTACATTGATCAACCACATCAGCAAGCATTTCTTAAAGAACCTACTAGATGCCAGGCATTGTGTTAGGCCCTGAGGATACAAAGACAAAAAATGATAATGGGACCTGTCTGAAAGAAGCTTACTGGGATGGAAGAATTCCCAAATAGGGAGCTCTCCATGGTGACAAAATCACAGAGCTTTCTAATTTACCAGTACAATTTCTTTCCTCCCTTTTGTGACTACATTCCTTGAAAAGGCTGTCTTCTATAGGTGTCTCCAACTCCTTTCCTCTCCCTACCTTCTTAACTCTCTACAATCTACTTTGGAAGGAACGGAACTGGCTATTATTGTCTTCATTAGAAATCTAATGTAACCAAGACCATTGCCCAGTGATTTTGTAACAAGTTCCTCTTTACTGGATAGCTCCAAGAACCTTTGGTTCTTATTAGTCCATGGCTTTCCTCTCTAATGTATGGATACCGACCATCAAGTGTCCGACGTCGGTAGTTTGACACACTGCTTTGCAACTCCCAGTAGTCTGTTCTGTGTTGATGCTATTTATTTTCTCCTGTTGTGAATTAAAAGACAAACAACCTCATCATTCAACCAAAACTGCTCTCTCCAAAGTCTCTTCTCCTTAAGACTCTTCTCTCACATTGTGCATAGTAACAGTAATATTGGATGATGATTATCTATGAAGACTTGACTACTCTCAGCAGTGCAATGATCTGGGACAATCCTGAAAGACTTATGCCGGTGAATGCTATCTACCTCCAGAGAAAGAACCACTGGAGTTGAATGGGATGTAGGTCAAAGCATACTATCTTTCACATCAGTGAATTTATGGTTTTATTTTGGAGATTTGGATTATGTATGATCAATATGGTAATGTGTTTTGCATAAGAATAAAAATTAAATCATTTGTTCAAAGTCTCTCTTCTCTCTAAGTTTTCTTGACACTATTCTCCCCTGGATCACCTTCTACCTATCTAACTACTCCTCAGGCTACTTTGCTGGATTTTTATCCAGGAAATGTCTGCTTACGGTGGGTTTTCTGCAGGGCTCTGTCCTGAAACCTCTTTTATTCTCTATCTATACTATTTCACTTGGTGATTTCATGAGCTTCCATGGATTTGAAGATTATTAAATGTCTCTCAAATCCACTTATTCATTGGACCTCCAAATGCCTATTGGATATCTCAAACTAGACGTCCCCATAGACCTTAAACCTTTACCATCCATCTTAGGATCAATATTGTGTATAGATTCCAAGAAAAAGTAAAAGGTAAGAGCTAGGCAATGGGGGTTAAGGGATTTACCCAGGATCACACAGTTAGGAATTGTCTGAGGCCATATTTGAACCCGGGACCTCCTGTCTCTAGACCTGGCTCTCAATTCACTTAGCCACCTGGCTGCCCTCTCCCACAGACATCTTAAACTCAACATATTCAAAATGCAACTCATCTTTTCCAGAAAGTCTTCATCTCCTCCTAACTTCCTATTAACATTGAAGGTACTACCATACTCCAGTCACCTAGATCTATAATCTAGGTTTAATTCTCAGCTCCTCAATCTCTCTTACCTCCCATATCCAATTTTCTAACATCTCTAACATTTCTTCTCTCCTCTGACACTGCCACCACCCTTGTGCAGGCCCTCATCATCTCCCTCTTGGATTATTGCAATAACTCTCTGGTTGATCTGTCTATCTCATCTCTCCCTACTCCAGTTCATTCCTCATTCATATGCAGTAATCTTCCAGAAGGGAAGGCCTGAAAATGTCAAACATGCACACATACACATTCAATAAACTCCAATGCCTCCCTATCATCTCCAATATCAAATACAAAATTCTCTGTTTGATGTTCAAAGTCCTTCATAATCTGTTTCCCCCTCTCCCCATATATACCATTATAGTCTTCTTATAACTCCCCCAAGTACTCTTCAATCCATTAACACTGGCCTCCTTAATATTCCTCAGACAAAATATTCTATCTTCAGACTCTGGGCATTTCCCCTGAAGGTCCACATTATCATTTTCATCTCTTCCTTCTGGCTTCCTTCTGGTCTCAGCTAAAAATCCCACCTTCCACAGAAAACCTTTACGGATCCCCCTTAATTTGAGACCCTTCTCTCTATTGTTTTTCTCCAGTTTGTCATGTATATAACTTGTTTGTGCATGATTGTCTGCATGTCAACTCCTCCATTAGATTCCTTAACCTCCTTGAGAGAAAGAATTGTCTTCTGCCTTTCATTGTAGCCCTAGCACTTCGTATAGCATCTAGCACATGGTAGGTACTTAATAATTTATCAACCAACTGATAGAAGATTAGCCTTACTCTATTATCTCTTTGCCCTATTTCCTTTTGGATGGGGATATCTTAATTCCAATATAGTGTGGGAAGACTGGTGGAAAGAGAACAAAAGTCCTAGCACAGGAAAACTGAATGTTCAAACTGGCTTTGCCATAATTGGTGGTGCTTCGTTGGGCAAGTTACTTCCACTCTCTGGACTTCAGGAGCTAGATGATATATATATATATATATATATATATATACATATATATATATGTATATATATATATTTAAACCCTTACCTTCCATCTTAGAATCAATACTATTTACTTGTTCTAAGGCAGAAGAGAGGAAAGGGCTAGGCAATGGGGGTTGAGTGACTTGCCCAGGATCACACAGGTAGGAAGTATCTGAGGTCAGATTTGAACCCAAGACCTCCCATCTCTGGGCCTGGCTCTCTATCCACTGAGTCACCCAGCTGCCCCCTAGACAAGATATTTTTAATGATCTAACTGTTAGACTCTATGCATCCAGATCTTCCATTTTGGAACAGATTTCTGGTTCAGCCTACTTACCACTGGTCACAAGAGGATGTGTGCCTTTGCCTCCCAATGTTACAGGTCACCACTTTGGAATGTTACTTAATGTGAAAGGTGAACCAACCAATTAAGGAGATATGAGAAGTTATTAGTGACCAGGGACTGGAAAACTGGATGGGTAGAAGCCTGCTCAGATTGGATTGGTTTTCTGTGACAAATGGGAATCTCCATTCATTAAAGTGGAGCCCTGGGTTGAGGTACAAAAGTTCTTCGAGGAGACACTTAGTCTCGGATCCCTGCGAATAGAGACTTTGAGTCAATTCTAAATTGAAGTAATTATATGGTAAGTGGGTTAATAGCGGGGAAGCCTCAGAGATTTGATAACTTTTGCCCCTGAGATGCTTACATAATTACCTATTGGCATGTTTACCTTCTAAGGCTATGTAAACATAAAGGGAATCCATGTAAATACAATTGCCTGAATGTGGGCAGTGCTTGGGTTGGAGACTCCTTTTACTTTCAGGATTAAAACTCAGAAGTTCTTCACAGGCAGAGCCCCAGCAGCACCCCTTATCTCAGTCTCCAACTCTAAGGACCAGGGTCCAGGGCTTTTTTTCCTTCTAGTCTCAGCAGTCCTAGAGGGAGTTTAGAAGCCTGCCACAAAACAGACAGATGGCCTTCTAGTTTCTCTACAGGTACCAATGGGTTCACCAGTTCTCAGAAACCCAGAGAGGAGAGGGTTATCCTCAAACGCATGGACTAAGAATTCTTAAACCTGAGGCGAATTCAGTTGGAAGAATGGGACAGAGAGGCATAGTCAAGTTCTGGGACCAGCCAGGTTTATAGAGTCTCTGGGGAGGAATTCTAGGAGGAACTTGAGGTGTGTGCTTGTGGTAGTGTTATAGGGGTGCAAATGGTGAACCCCTGGGTTCGGGAAGGAAACCATTCTCAAGAATGAGAGGACTCCAAACTTAGCTTAAAAGTAAAAAGAAAGATTTATTAGTAAGATAGGATTAAAGGCCAGCAAGACAGCATGAGTGGAACAGCCATGGGAGGCTGCCCCTGAGTACCCCAGTTCTCACCCTTTTGTATCCTTTCGCGTAGTGTGCACGTGACTCCTTGCACTCAGGCATTCAGTTCAGGCATTCAGTGGGTGCAGGGTCTGTCCGAGACCCTCAGGGCTTAGACTGTACAGGTGCCTTCCCGAGGTGTATCTCTTTGTCTATCTCAACTTAAAGGAATTCCAAGGACAATGGTCTTTGCCTCGGGAATCACCAGGACAGGGAGGGGGAAGGGAATTTCCCTGTTCACAGCCTGTCTGAGTTAAGGGGTACAGGATCCTTGCCATCTCTGCACAATGCCCATGTCATCTGGAGGTGGGAACAAGGGAGGACATCATGAAGAGAGAGGGTAATGGAAGAAAATTAGTCTGGGGCTGCTGGAGAAGCAAGAAGGAAACTTGAGATGAGAGAAGGTTGCTGTAAGGAGGAAGCATGCATGCCCATTCTGGGGCAGCTCTGACTCAGTCCTATTTAGTGGTTCTGGCTGAGGACTGGAAAAAAAATGAGTCAATCAATATGCATTTATGAAGTTGTTCCCATGATCCAGATACTAATGCTACATGCTGGCAATCAAATAAATGAAATAATCACTACCTTCATTCTAATATGGCATGGTCCTTAAGAACTAAGAGTTCTATTAGGTGACACAGTGAAGTCAGGAAAGTCTGAATTCAAATCTGACCTCAGACACTTACTACATCTGTGTCCCTGGGCAAGGCATTTAATCTGTTGGCCTCAGTTTCCTTACCTACAAAATGGGGATAATAATAGCACCTCTCTCCCAAGGTGGTTGTGAGGATCAAATGAGATAATGACTGTAGAGCTCTTGGCACCTAGTAAGCACTATATAAATGTTAGCTATTGCTCCAATTATTTTAAGTTGCTGAATGCACTCAGTTTGTTTTGATTTCCCTTATGCTGGTGATTTGGCTTTTCTAGGATCATTAACTTGTGCTTGCCCCTGGCATTATTTTTAGCCTCCATTTCAACCTTCTTTAGCACACAACAGGCCAGTCCCCTGGGGTCAGTGGGAATCGCTGTCCCGTTGAGAAGACTTACTCTAATGCACTCAAAAGCACAGCAGTCACAGGCTGCCATATTGCTGAATCTGACCATCCAATCAACGGAGTCTTCGTTTTGCCTTTTTCACAGTTCGACAACAAGGTGAGCCACAAGGTCATTCCAATCCAATACTGCCAACTATGCCAAATATTCTGAGGCTCATGCAAGGTCTGAGAGTTCAGGCTCAGAAGGGGAACAAAATGAGATAGAGAGCCCTATGCTATAGCATAATATATATTTAACAAAAAAGTTTACTTAACAGTAGAATGGAAAGGATATTCTTTGATGATGGTTGGTCCATCCTTCATCTCCAAATGGAAGGGTGTCTAGTCAGAAGGGTGTTGTGTCGACTCATGTTATACCTGTCAAGTTTCCAAGTCTGGGAAGCAATGTCTCCACATGGAAAAGGTTTTTTATACTCTAGACAAGCATGAAACCGGATCAGTGGCTTGGACTCTGAACCCCACCTCTCTTCAATTCTCCCCTCTCTACGCCAATCAATCAAGTCTTAGGGGCAGTTTCTCTACCTTTTGGGGGAAAATTAACCCAGCCTACATGACAAGAACCTCATTAATTAAAAAATAACTCTTAACTTCTGCCTCAGTTTTGATTCTAAGACAGAAAAGTGGCAAATGTTGGGCAATTGGGGTTAAGTGACTTGCCTGGGGTCACACAGCTAGGAAGTATCTGAGGCCAGGTTTAAGCTCACGTCCTTCTAACTCCAGGTCTGGCACTCTATCTATTGTGCTACCTAATTGCCCCAAACCCCATTAAATATGGCTTCTACCTTTCCAAATGTCAGCACATTGGAGCAAAATCTCAGCTACCCCAACCAAGTTATAGCTGTTTGCCTACCTGCTTTCACTCTCACTATTCAGAATCTTCTCTCTGTCCTGCCAGTAATAACACTGCCTCATGCAGAGATCAGCCTTATTTGTTTCTACAATATACAATCATATCCTTATGTATTTTTGAAGCCTCATTAGCTTTCATCCATGTTACTGAACTCTCATAGGTAATAGCCTGTAGAATTCTGCCTTTAGATTTTTCTTTCTTTTTTTCCCCTTCCCTACCTTTATCACAATGAAATTCCCAGGCATCTCTCAAGAAGTACCAGTTGGCTGAGTTTTAGAATACCACAATTCCAAGTTGACTCTTTCAATGGTGAAAGTCTTTAAAAATTATAAGATCTATTTTTACCTTATACACCCATTTGAAATGCAACCATTATGATGTCTGAGTGCTTTTCTGTGCTTTGTCATTATTTCTGCAATTATTGTTGAATTAATTAGTGTTTTCCCTTTGGGGATTTTCCATCTTAGTCTTTATAAAATCATTTTTCTGAATGAAAAATGGCATGCTCATACACAGAGTATAAGAAAAAAGACTGAATTTGGAGACAAAAGATCTCAGTTTTACACCATACTCTATATGGAATGAGCTCTATGACTCTGAGCAAGTCAAAATATTTTTGGGCCTCAGTTTCCTAATTTATAGATCAAAAGACAAAATGATCTAGCACTAACATTTTCATTTATTTTAATATGATTTTTTGGTTAACATTTCCTGTTTCTTATGTATTTCTTATGTATATTCTTATGTATCATTAGTATCTCATGTATTCTTCCCTCTTCCCCTCCCAAAGAACCATGAGAAACAATACTTTTGGGGAGAGAGAAAAAAGGCATCAAATTGGTTGATACATTAGAAAAATCTGAAAACGTGTCTAGCACTAACATTTTATGACACAATAGAATTTATATCAAAATCAATAGAATTGATTTGAACCTGAACCTCTGATTAACTGAAATTATTCTACGATATGCTTTGAGGAAGGAGAATCAAATCAAAAGAAACCAGTGATGACTGTGAAGGTAGTTATTAAAAAATCAGGCTATGTCTTTGATTGAACACATCTTCTCTTCCATGCCCTGTATTAACTCTTGTATCCATTTATATACTATCATACTATGATCAGTGATACTCAGCATACTTCTGCAGTAACTGAAGACTGGGATGGCGTCTTAGTTACATGTGTATGCCTGCCTCACAACATCTATTTCAATGCCTAGCACATAGTAGGTAGGCACTAAATACATGTTTGTAAATGAATGAATGAAGGAGATATTCCACAACTTTCCAACATCAAACACTAAAGAAAGTTCACTATAATCTGTTAAAACCAGAAAGTAGTCTAATACACTTTTAGGAATTATTTCCTTTTTTTAATTCAGTATTTTATTTTTCCAATTGCATGTAATATATATATCCGTATGTATATTCTGAAATTTTAAGATCCACATTGTCTCCTTTCCTTCCTTCCTTCCTTCCCCCCCCCTTTCCTGAGACTTTAAGCAATTTTATCTGGCTTATACATGTATGATCGTGCAAAAAATTTTTCCATATTGGTCATGTTATAAGAGAACCCTCATATAAAACCAAAACTCCCAACTCAAATAAAACTTAAAATAGTATGCTTTGATCTTTATTCAGATGAACTCTATCAGCAAACTCATTCATAGCTAATCATAGTGCAGTATTGCTGTTACTATATACAGTGTTCTTTTGGTTCTGCTCATTTCAGTCTGCATCAGTTCTTATAAATCTTTCAAGATTTTTCTGAAATCAGCCTACTGATCATTTCTTATAGCACAATAGTATCCCATCGAAATCACTACAATTTGCTTAGTCATTCCCCAATTAATGGACATCCCCTCAATTTCCAGTTCTTTGCCAAAACAAAAAGAGCTGCCATAAATATTTTTGTACATATAATTCCTTTTTTTTTTTATCTGTCTTTGGAACCTATTAATGGTATTACTGGATCAAAGGATATGCAGGGTTTTATAGCCCTTTGGACATAGTACCAAATTTCCCTCAAGAATGGTAAGATCAGGGGTCAGCTGGGTAGTTCAGTGGATTGAGAGTCAGGCCTAGAGATGGGAGGTCCTAGGTTCAAAGCTGGCCTCAGACACTTCCCAGCTGTGTGACCCTGGGCAAGTCACTTGAACCCCATTGCCCACCCTTACCACACTCTTCCACCTATGAGCCAATACACAGAAGTTAAGGGTTTAAAAAAAATTAAAAAAAAGAAAAAGAATGGTAAGATCAGTTCTCAACTCCAACAATGCATTAGTGCCCCAATTTTGCCACATTCCCTCCAACATTTATCATTTTCCTTTTCTGTCATATTAGCCAATCTGCTTAGTGTGAGGTATACCTCAGAGTTGTTTTAAGTTGCATTTCTCTAATAGTGATTTATAACAATTTTTTCATATGCCTATAAGAAAACTTTGATTTCTTCATCTGAAAACTGCCTGTTCATGTCCTTTGACCATTTGTCAATTGGGAAATAGCTTGCATTCTTATAAATTTTACTTAGTTCTCTATGTATTTGAGGAATGAGGCCTTTATCAGAAAAACTTGTAGAATTTTTTTTCCTAGTTTTATGTTTCCCTTCTAATCTTAGTAGCATTGCTTTTGTTTGTACAAAATCTTTTTAATTTACTATTTTTAGACTGATTTTCAACAAGATTGGAGACAAAATGAATTTTCGATGAATACTCAATGGACCATGAAGCCCAACATAGAGTGTATCCCAGGCAAATGAAGCTTTACTGCATGTAAATATTTCTCATTCATTTTCCCCAAATTTTCCATGTATTTCCTAATAAAACACATTATTCTATGTGACTTAAGCACATAAGAAAAATCCAAATCATCCATTTGTTAATACTTTCATTTTTATAACTCTCATTAAGCTCTTAACATTTGTGATGCCATGATAGCTGATTCCTAGTATTTACAAATATTCCAAGTTCAGCTGTGTTTTTTTTTTACTGTTGTTGCTCAAAGGACTAGAAATCCTATATAACCCATAAGATTATCAAATAATATTCTTACCTCCTAGGGAGCTGTATTTATCAAATTGAGTTTAGAATATAATTAAATGAAATAAGTTGAATTATAGGCCCATTATACTACTCACAGTGACTCTTGTTGGCCCTATGATTCCTTTGACAACACCAAAGAATACAGTTCCAGTAATCAAGAATTTGGGTGCTCCTTCAGGGTCCTGCCATGTTTTCCCTTACAATTTGGGCCATTTGGCTCTAAATGTTCCAAAGTATAATTGCACTTTTGGGTATTCCCAAGCTGCAAACAAGACTGCATTTTGTATTTCCCAGAGTGACTGAAAAGCTTATACTTCTCTTGATCAGCCAAGAGACTGGAATGAAAGAAGCTACAATTACAATTACTTTGACATTATGTTCATGTTGTTCAGAGCAAAAGAATATCCTCAACTGGCCTAACACATGCCAGTTACACCAGTTACCTATACTTTTCCCTAATGTGCTCAATCTAAGACTTTGAAATTCTAGGGAAGTGAGAAGTCAATAGATGGCAAGGGGGTGTGTGGATTTCTCCCCAGCCAGGACAGGACCCAGAATTGGCTCAGATCCATTGCATCATTACTAACATTTATATAGTGCCTTCTATGTTTCAGGTACTATACTAAGCACTTTACAAATATTATTTTGTCAGATCCTCATAATAACCCTGGGAGTTAGGTGCTAATATTATCCCCAGTTTTGAAATTGAGGAAACTGACGCAAATAACAGTTAAGTGACTTTCCCAAGGTCAAACAGCTAATAAAGCTTTTGAGGTCAGATTTGAACTCAGATCTTCCTGAGAACTTATCCACTGAACCATCTCTCCAAAATATTTGACAACCAGCCTTGATGTTATGCCCTATGTGGATTAGTTGATGGGAATAGGGAAGTTTAGGCAGGAGAAGAAAACATTTAGGTGTGATATAATAGCTGTCTTCTAATTCTTGAAGGGCAATCATGTAGAAGAGGATTAAAACTTGTTCTGTTTGGCCTGAAAAGGAAGGAAGGAAGGAAGAATTGATAGAAATGGGTAAAAGTTGCAAACATGAAACTTTAGACTTGATGTCAGGAAAAAAATTACTGAAAATGAGAACTATTCAAAAGTGGAATCAGCCAGTTAGGGATGGCAGTGGGTTCTTCCTCCTCGCAGGTCTTTAAAATCACTTACCAGGGTATTCCAGCTCTGAAATTTTGTAATTTGGTAGCATTTGGTGTTGGGTCAGAGCAGTGTACTAATGCAGAGCGCAGAGAAGATTAAAAAAAAAGATGCCAGAGGAAATGAAGGGAAAGCTGATGACCCAGCAAACATAGCTTAATCTGCAATGAAAGCCAATGAGGCAAAAACCATTTTGTTCCTGGAAATCAATGAGGCGTATTCACACCTGACCTGCACCACCATAGACACACTAAACATCACTCCAAAATGTGCCGCCTTCCCTTGTCTGTCACAGACACCTGCCTGCCCAAGCCTCCCTGTTCCCATGGCACCAATCCACCAGCTCCCACAGTCAGTCAGTGAACAACCATTCATCAATGAATGACTATGTGCCAGGCATCGTGCTAAATGCTGAGGATAAAACAGAGGCAAAAACATGGTCTGTCTCCTCAAAGAGCTCACAGTCTAATGGAGGAGGCAGTATGCAAACAACTGTGTATCTATAATATATATATATATATTAATATATATATATATATATATATATATATATAGGAACTAGCAGAAGAAACCAGGAATGGGCAGAAAAGTCTCTTGTAGAAGGTGGGATTTGAACTGAGTTTTAATGGAAACCAGGGAAACCAAGATGCAGAGGAGAGGAAGGAGAAGATTCTAGGTATGGATGATAGTCACTGAAAAGGCACAGAGATGGAATGTTGTATGTAAGGGACACCAAGAAGACACCAATCCTAATGAGTGTGGAAAAATACTGCAAAGGCAGGATGGATGCATCTTATGAAGCTATGAAGGGGTCTAAATGCCAAACAGGTGATTTTATAGTTGATCCTAGAGATGAGAGGGAGCCACTGGAACTCAATGAGTGATGGGTTGACATTGGCTACACTTTAGTAAAAGTGAAGTATGGGTTTTATCTTCTTTATTGAACTATAATCTCCTTAGGAAAAAAGTCACAGGACTATAAATCTAGAACCCAGAAGTACATCAGAGACTCTCCAGTTCAATCCCACCCCCATTTTATAGAGGAGGAAACTGAGGCCCAAAGAAATTATGTGACTTGCCCAAGGGTCACAGAGAAAATATTTTAATCCAGCTCTACTGTAGCTCCAGAATTAGGGACATTTCCAGACTGGAAATGTCCAATAGGTAGATGGAGATACAGAACTGGAACTCAGAAGAGTGACTAGGGTAGGATTTACAGTCCTGAGAATTATCAGCATGGAAAAGATAATTAAACCCATAGAAATCAAAGAGGTCATCTGATAAGAGAGTGTAGAGGAAGAAGAGAAAAGATTCCAGGTTAGAGCCTTATGAAACACTCAATTAGGGGGCATTGAATGACAATGAAACTGTTAAGAAAAATGAGAAGCAGTAGAGAGCTAAGAGAGATTGGTGTCCCAAAATACCCATAGTAGAGAGAGGATATAGGACAAAATGTGGTCACCGCCATCCAAGGCTTCAGAGAAGTCAAGAAGAATGAGGATTGAGTAAAAGTCTTCAGATTTGGCAATTGAAAGATAACCGGATAGCACAATGGATAGAGCATCAGACCAGAGTCCAGAAGACACGGATTGATATCTGGTCTGAGATACTTCCTAACTATGTGACCCTGATAATGTCACCTAACCCCAATGGCTAGCCCTTGCTGCTCTTCTGTCTTATAATTGATACTAAAATAGAAGGTAAGGGTTTAAAAAAGATAATTGGTAACCTGAAAAGCAATTTTAGTTAAATAAGGAGATCAGAAGCTGGATTGTATATGACTAAAAAGCAAGAGAGAGACAGAGAGAGACTGAGATAGAGACAAAGAGAGAGAGAAAAAGAAAGATAATTTATTTTGCCTTATTATACATTTTTGTAACAGGGATTTTTTTTCTTGTTTTCTCAACAGAAGAGAGAGGAAGTAGGGAGACAATGCAGATTTGAAAATAAAACAAAATTTAATTTTAAGAAAGAGTACATGTAGAGGCATTGACCTCCTTGGCAACACTAGTGACCTCATCTTTAGAAAGGAGAGTAAAAGAGAGAGAGGGGGATGTGGCCAAAGGGTTTTGATGAGTAGGGCAGGGAAGAAGACATTTATAATCAATGTTTTCAGTAAAGTATGAATGTTGGTCCTCAGCTGAAGGGAGCAGAGGAAAGAGAACTTAATATAGGTCCATGATGGCGAAGATGTGTCATGCCAGAGAGGGCTGCTCTATTCCCCCTCTCTACCACACCTGGGGACAATGTTCACATGACCCACCCCTCCACCCAATGCAAGCACTTCCTTCTTCCACTGTCTGGGGTAAGGTGGAGGGCTCATTGGCAGATTGAAGGTGCAGTTTGGGCACACAATCTCTAAAAGGTTAGCCAATGTTGATAGAGAGACAGAGGAGAGAAGATTTATGTTAACAACCAAAGGTAAAAACAAAGCATGCCTTTTGTTCAAATTAACTTCAAAATTATCTTTGACTCTTCATCCACTTAGATTTGGGAGAGGATTAGCCTCAAAGTCTTATCATACTCTTCTTAGAATTATACATGTTAATAATTTGCCTTTATTTCCCTTTTGAAATCTCTAAGCTCAAGGAAATGAAAAATATTTTCTTCATTTTTGTATTCTTTCTAGCAGTTGGTAGGATAGCTTGTCAATAGTACATGCCCAGTTGAAATTTTAAAAATGTTCTGATGCCTTATGCATTTATACCATGAGTCATTTCCACACACTGAAACCTCCCTTGTCATATACAAACAATTAAGCAAAACCATTAGCACTCAAATAAATATTTACTATTAAAATTGCATGGGAGGTAACGTTTTATTTCTGTTTCTAGCTACTAAAACACCATGTTTTGTGCCTTCTTTGTAGTTCTGGACCTATGCTTTCATCCTCGTGGAGAATTCTCAGTTTGGAAACTCCCTTTGGAGAGGCGGAGAAATGATGTGGTTGTAATTCATAAGTCTTGAGAATGGTCTAGGTCAGTGATGGGCAAACTATGGCCCAAGGGCCAAATTTGGGCCCATGAAATGTTCTATCCAGCCGCATGACATTATTCCTAATCTGACGAATCAAATGAGTAAGATACAATACAATGAAACTTCGAAAGAGTTGCCTTAGAAACAGACTGACGGATGAGCATTTCATTTCCTTTGGCCCCCTCTTTAAAAAGTTTGCCCATCACTGGTCTAGGTCATTGAAAGGTTAACCACTCTTAGGCACACAATTTAGCTGTGTCAGAGACAAGACTAGAAACCAAGTTCTCCATCCTCTAAAACCAGCTTCTCTTTCCACAATTCCTTACTTCCTTTCATTTCCACATAGTCTTTGCTTAATCTATATCTATGGAATGTTGAATGAATATGAATAGGTCTTATCCAAGAATTTGTGGTAGCAATAGAAAAGATCCAAAAATTTTGGATAGGAGAACTCTTGAAATTCTTGAGAAAGAGCTTCATATATTTGAATGGTTGTCATAAAGAAGAGAAACTGAGTTTGTTTTGCTTATTCCAGGAAAACAGATCTAGGAGCAGAAGGTGGAAATAGCAAAGAGGCAATAGAAAGAAAAACTTACTAAGCATTAGAGCAGATTGGACTGCCTGGGGAGATAGGAGGCAACCCTTACTATAGGTCTTCGAGAAAAGGCTAAACTGACCACTTGTTGGCTATTATGTAAGAAAGTTTATTATTTTTAAATGAGTTGAACTAGATGACCTCTGAGATATCTTCCAACTCTGATATTTTGTGTTTCTTTGAGTTTCCTTTTCTCTGATACATACAGAACACTTTCATCCATTTCCAGACTGCTCAGCTATATTTTTGCCCAGGTCAGGTTGGATATCATTCCTTGAAAAATCTTAAGCCATTTTTGACCCCCTGGGGTTCTCTGTTTCTCTAACATGACCCCCAAGTTTTTCCAACTACTTAACAAATCATTTCTAAGGATGACTACATTTTAAATTTTCAGAAGTATAGAGGTAGGCTAATGTCATTTCTTTACATAGATTGTTTTTGATTCTTTCTCTACTTTTGAAACTAATTCTGAAATTAAAGTAGAAATAGTCCTTGTTTCATAAACCATGGTTATGGGAGAGTTGGGAAAAGGAAAAGTGAAGGAGGCATGACCCGATAAGGGAGAGGGATTTGCTTGAAAATTACCCATCTTGAAAGTTGTGGACTTAATTCTGGAAATCCGAGACAGAGACAAGAATATTCAAATAGTCACAGGCCACAAGGTTCTTCATATTCCCTGTCCATCAATTCAATTCAATAGGTATTTATTTATTGAGTACCTACTGAATACAAAGCATTCTACTAGACGCTGGGGACAATGCAAAGTAACAAGGTGAAATTACTGCCTTCAAAGACTATTATCTAGTAAAATGGGTACACAAAAGACAAAGAAAGGGGCAAGTAGGTTGCTCAGTGGATTGAAAGCCAGATGTAGACACAAGAGTTCCTGGGTTTCACATCTGCCCTCAGACACTTCCTAGTTGTATGACCCTGGGCAAGTCACTTAACCCCCATTGCCTAGCTCTTCCTGCTCTTCTGCCTTGGAACCAATACACAGAATTGATTCTAAGACAGAAGGTAAGGTTTAAAAAAAATAAAAACAAGGGAAGATATGACAAAGTCTATCAAAGAAATACAAAGTGGCACAAGGTTTAAAGGAGAAAGTTCTTTTATAGACCAATTCCATACCATGCTGCCATCTTTCAGCCTTCATCTTTATTTTTCTCCCACTGGAACTTAGAACTCTACTTCTGGGAAGCTGAGCACTGACAGGTGAACTTTCATTTATTCATCCAGAGCCAGGACTACATGTCATTTCACTATTTCCCCTCCAGGCCAGCATGTGCATTCCCCTACTCTTTTCTAATGCCCTTTTAAATATGTTGTCTTCTCTATTGGAATATAATCTCCTTAAGGGTGATAACTGCCTTGCTTTCTTATTTATATTCCAAAGTGTAGCTCAATGCCTAGAATATAATAAACTCTTAATTGCTCTGTGTAGCTGTCTGTCCATCTTTCTGTCTAGCTACAATCTATCTATCTATCTATCTATCTATCTATCTATCTATCTATCTGTCTGTCTGTCTATCTATCCACCTATCTAACTATATCTATCTTTGTCTATCATGTTGGAAAGATTTAGGAAAGGTTTAATGAAAGAGATAGTATGAACTGACTTGAACTGATACTGGAAGGATGGGTTGGATTTTGCTACAGAGAGACATCAGTGAGGAGATTAGAGGGGGAATAAATAATATGAGTGAAAGCACAGATAAGAAAGCATGGGACATACTTGGGAAATAGTCCAGTTTAGCTAGAGAATTGACCATGTACAGAAAACAGCATATTGTAGCTAAGAGAGATATGGACAATACTTTGAGAACTAATTCTTTTTTGATTGGGGATGAGAGGAGGAATACTAGTTTGAAACAACAGAGGAGTGATCAGAGGAACAGGAAGAGAATCATGTTATAGGAAATAAGAGGGAAGAGAGCTGAAAGTTGATAATGTCAAAAGTGAAAGTGTTCAAAGAGATCATTTTAGAGTAAAAAAAATCGAAGATCATTGAGAATTTTAAAGAACTCAGATTTAGGCAATTAGGGGTGAAGACCAGATTACAAAGGGTTGGTCAGTGTGAGTGTGCGGTAAGGAAGTGGTCATGATAGGTGTAGACTACTTTTTTCAATGCAGAAATATTAAACCTGTTCCTTTATACATCACAATGCAATAAAAAAATCATGATCAATAAGGGAAACTTAAAGGTTTCAGACTTTAATGGAGACTAAATAATCTAATCTTGAAGAATGAGTAGTCAAAGAACAAATCATAATAATGATAGAAATTTTATCAAAGAAAAATTATAACAATGAGACAGTAAACCAAAATTTTCAGAATAAGACCAAAATCGTCCTTTAAGGGAAATTACATATATCTAGATATATTATCATATATAAATGAATATAAATATATTATCATATATAATAAATCATATATATTATTATATATAAATACAAATAAAAGAAAAAATAAAAGATCAATGTATTGACTGAGCAACTAAAAAACTCCTAGAAAATTTCTAAAAAATTTAAACCCTGAATAAACTTAAAAACATAAATTCTGAAAATCAAAGAAGAAATAAACAAAGTTGATAATATTGCAATAATCACTAAAGTAAGACTTTTGATGAGACTAATAAAAGATAAACCACTAACTAATTTGACTAATTTTTTTAAAAATAGGAAAACCAAAGTACCACAATAAAAAAAAGAAAAAGGGAAGTAAATTTGTAGCAGATGAAAAGGAAATAGAGAAAACTGTCAAAAACTCAATAATGTCAGCAAAACTAAAATTAAATAGAATGATATTTGCAAAATCATAAAATAAATAGATTAATAGAACAAGAAACAGACTTGAAACTACTTTTCAAGAATGTCTGAAATACTCTTTTCTCACTTCTTTCTTTCAGAACCCCTGGCATCTTTCATGGCTCAGCTTAAATGACACTTCCTTCAGAAAGCCCTTCTTTATTCCCCAATGTAAGTTCCTCTCCCATCACTAAATATATATATATATGTGTGTGTGTGTATATATATATAGTATATGTTTCATAATTATTCACCTGCAAACATGTTTTATTCATTCCTCTTCTCTCTTCCTTATTCCTCCAGCAAAATGTAACTACCTCCATATCATGGAACTCATGTCTCATTTTTATAATTATCTAGAAAATGTAGTAGATATTTAATAAATCCTTATTCATAATTGAATTTTGGTGGCAAAAGAAAGGTTAGCAATAAAATGGCAATTTTAGCAAGGTGGTGGAGTCAAAAGAAAGTTATTTTGTATTGGGAAGCTCTAAATAGGTTTAAGTAAAAGAGGTAGCAAAGTGGATAGAGTCCCAGGCCTGAAGTCAAGAAGACTCATCTTCATGTATTCAAATCTGACCTCAGATACCTACTAGCTATGTGACCTTGGACAAGTCATGTTACTCTGTCTCAGTTCCTCATCTGTAAAATGAGCTGAAGAAGGAAATGGCAAACCAGTCCAGTATAAAGTCATTTAACCCTATTTGCCTCAGTTTCCTCACATGTCAAAAGATCTAGAGAAGGACATGGAAAAGCACTCCAGTATTAAATCACTAAATCCTATTTGCCTCAGTTTCCTCACCTGTCAAAAGAGCTGAAAAAGGAAATGGCTAACTACTCCAGTATCTTTGCCAAGAAAACCCCAAATAGAGTCACAAAGATTTGGACATGCTTGAAAAACAACTGAACAACAAAAAGTAGGATGAGAGAAGAAGTTAACAGTAGAGGAGAGACTGAAGATACATTTTAAAAAAGGATAATTGCTGAACAAAGGTGGAGGAAGGAAAGGATCTTTTGTCCTAGCCACAGTGTGTCTGTTTACAACTGAACTCCATCATGGATAGTTCAGTAAATATGTATTGAACAACAATTGTATTAAACAACAAAACTAAGAAGCAACAAACTGAGAAGCAACCAAAACTGTTGAGAGTTTTGAATGGAATCAAGAAGATATTGGTTCAAGTATTGCCCCAAACATTTTGACTCTGAAAGTCAAGTCGCTCCATCTCTCAGCACCCCAGGCAGCTGTTCTCTAATACAGTAAGGTGCAAAGCAAGTGCTGATTGTAATAAGGGAATAAAGCACGTGGATGGGGTTTATGGGTCCCTAGGTCAGTAGATGGGAAAGGAGGGTGCAATAGTGGAGGTAGTAGATTGAGGTGGTAGGAGAGATGATGAGGTAGTTGGGCAGGCAGCTGCAACAGGGAGACACAGCCTGGGTACACAGGCTTGAGACAGAGGACACTGAAGGGAAACAGGCTGAACCCCTTCAGCTAGGAAGGGCACTTCTATAGACAAAGGTTGGGGCCAGCCAGAAATGGTTTGAAACTGACTAGAGGGCTTTCTAGTCAGTTTCTCAGGTACACAAAGACACAGTCCCGAGGCTCTTCCCTGTCTGTGAAATAGACGGGCTTCTCAGAGGAAGTATAGAGATCACCACTTCCTCCAAGATGGACGCCTCCAGCTCCCCTCAGGACCCAAAGAGAAACTATTCCTTTCTCTCCTTCTCCCTCTTTTATCATTCAACCAATGATTTAGCAAAAGGTTTGATTAAATGACACCCGGGTTTATTAAGTTTCAGGGCTGATTATAAAGGACAGAGGGATACAAGGTTTCTCTAACAACCACCTAGGGAGAAGCTTCAGGTGGGGGAGGGACACAGGAATGGGGAGGACTGAGCAAGAGCCTGCTCCCACTCAGCCCCAGGAGGCTTTGTTGCCTTTAAGGTTAAGAAAGCTATACACAATGAATCAGGAGATAATTTGTATCAAGGGTAAGTCCTACTTGTCTATGGGGAAAACCTAAGTCTTCAAAGTTTGCTTGCTACCACCCAAATCCACCCTTCTCCCCAACCCACAGAAAATTAGGAAAGGAAATGGGGATTGAAATAGGGAAGGTCAGGGAGATCCAGAGGAATTAGCTAAGCTACAAAATCTCAAGAGAAGGGACAGCTGGGTAGCTCAGTGGATTGAGAGCCAGGCCTAGAGATGGGAGGTCCTAGGTTCAAATCCGGCCTCAGACACTTCCCAGCTGTGTGACCCTGGGCAAGTCACTTGACCCCCATTGCCTACCCTTACCACTCTTCCACCTATAAGTCAAT
>NC_058132.1:137411044-137491897 GCF_016433145.1 Gracilinanus agilis | reverse complement strand
GGGCTATAAAAGAATGCCTGCCCTTTGACCCAGCCATACCATTGTTGGGTTTGTACCCCAAAGAGATCATAGATAAACAGACATGTACAAAAATATTTATAGCTGTGCTTTTTGTGGTGGCAAAAAACTGGAAAAGGAGGGTATGTCCTTCAATTGGGGAATGGCTGAACAAACTGTGGTATATGCGGGTGATGGAATACTATTGTGCTAAAAGGAATAATAAACTGGAGGAGTTCCAGGCGAACTGGAGAGACCTCCGGGATCTGATGCAGAGTGAAAGGAGCAGAGCCAAAAGAACATTGTACACAGAGACTGATATACTGTGGTAAAATTGAATGTAATGGGCTTCTGTACCAGCAGCAATGCAATGACCCAGGACAATTCTGAGGGATTTATGGTAAAGATGCTACCTACATTCAGAGGAAGGACTGCAGGAGAGGAAACATATAAGAAAAGCAACTGCTTGAATGCATGGGTCGGGGCGGACATGATTGAGGGTGTAGACTCCAAACTACCACACCAATGCAACTACCAACAATTGGGAAATTGGTCTTGATCAAGGACACATGACAAAACCAGTGGAAAAGTGCGTCGGCCATGGGTGGGGGGAGTGCGGGGGGTGAAGGGGAAAATAGGAGCATGAAACATGTAACCATGTTAAAAATGATTATTAATAAATGTTAAAAAAAAGTATTGCAGGAAAGCATAAAAAAAAAGAATATATAGTAGCACTTTTTGTAATAACAAAGAATTGTAAATAGAGTAGAAACCCATCAATTTAGGAATGGCTAAAGAAATATGGTACATGAACACAATTGAAGTAAGAAATGGTGGCATCACAACAGCCCTGGCAGGGGGATACTACCATTATCCCCATTTTATAGATAAAGTATAAGTCAGATAAAGGTTGACTGACTTATGAGGGTCACCCAGCTATTAAGTGTCTGAGTTGGAATTTGAACTCAGGTCTTTACAACCTAAGGTCCCAGCAATCTATCCACTGTGCTCCCTATATGCATCTAAAAGAGATGGGAGAAGCATGGGAAGAGTTATATGAACTGATAGAAAGTGAACTCAGCAGGGCCAAGAAAACATCCAAAGACTACAGCAGTGCAAATGGAAAAAAATAACCACAATTGAAAATTAATGTTACAGGGGGTAGCTGTGTGGTTCAGTGGACTGAGAGCCAGGCTCAGAAATGGGAGGTCCTAGGTTCAAATTTGACCTAAGATACTTCCTAGCTCTGTGACCCTAGGCAAGTCATTTGACTCCCATTGCCTGGCCCTTACCACTCTTCTGCCTTGGAACCAATACCCAGTATTGATTCCAAGACAAAAGGTAAGGGTTTAAAAAAATTTTTAAAGAAAATTAATGTTACACAATTAAAAAGAAAATGCTTGGCCCCAAAGAAGAGATATGAGAAGGCACCTCCCTCCACTCCTTGGTCCATAAGTGTGGGTTGTTGACTATAATGTCAGATTTTTTTCAAAGTATTTTTTCTTCTTTCTTTTTCTTTCTTTTTTTGTTTTTTAAAAGTGTTAACAGAAATAGCCCTCTAAGATAAGGAGGGAAGAGAGATAGGGGAAAGCTATATGATATACAAACAGAAGATATAATAAAATCTATTTAGTAAAAGTAATGTTTGTTAGATGGAATTTAAATGATTTTCCTCCTCTCAAATCTCAAAAACTACTTTGCACCTGGCTTATAAACATATATGTTATTTTACATTATATTTATGTGTCATATCTCCGTGATAGACTAATTATGTGAGGCAAGGCTATAAAGGATCTGGGTGTTCCCTCATTGATAATCGCTAGAGAAATCTTACTGGAACTCTAGAGTATGTGGCAAAGAGTAGAAAAAAGCAGGAAAAAAAAGGTTTCCAAAAATGAGCTTTTCAAAGTGGCAAGAATTAGGTTTAGGGCTGAGTGTGACAGAATGCTGAGTTTCATTAAATTCAGAGCTATCTTAAGGTAGCATTTAAGACATTTAGTGATTTTAGAAACAGTATCTGGGATAATGTTCTTCCAAAGAGAATTGATCCTGTCTCTTGGGAAGTAAAAGGTCTCAGGCTAAGGATATCCTAGAGGGATTATGATTTTACTTAATCTCTACATCCTCCAGTGCCTAGGATGGTCCTATGCCTAGAAGCTCTTTAAAAAATGATTATTGAATGAATGATATTTCTCCTTTTTCTTCATGCCTAGCTCTTAGCACAGAGCAGCTAGGTGGCACAGTGGATAGAGTGCCAGACCTGGAGTCAGAAAATCTCATCTTCCTGAGTTCAAATCTGGCCTCAGACACTTGCTAGCTTTGTCACTTAAATTCTTTTTTTGCCTCGGTTTTCTCATCTGTTTAAAAAAAAAAAAAGCTGGAGAAGGAAATGGCAAACCACTCCAGTATCTCTGCCAAGAAAATCCCAAATGAGGTCAGGAAAAATCAGACACAACTGAACAAGTTTTTAGAATTCCTGCTGGGGGGAGGGGGGTAACTTTTACAAGTGACAAAGGACAGATTCTCAGTCCATCCCATTTAGCAGAGCAGCCCCTGATCACAGCTCCAATTGTACCCTCTTTTTTCCCTCTCTACTGTCAACCCAAGCACTGGTCACCATTCAAGGTTTTGTCTAGTTCCCAAAAGTAATGGGGAATTGGTGATATTGGGAAATGTTTGTGTTTGGAGTAGGGGAGTGATAGGAAAGCACCCTTAATCCCACATCCATTCCACTTCATACACCAGAGCCCAGTTGTGTACTTTTGCTAGAATTAAGCAGAAGGAAACACCCTGACCCATTTAAAGACCTCACATAGCGCTTTGCTTTAACCACTGTCTCTTAGCACAAGATATCACTTCTTACTATTGTGCTGAAGTCTCGGCTCTGTTTAAGGTGAGAGAATGGGCTGTTTCCTACCCCAGTTTCATACAGGACTCTGCAAACAGTAGTCATACAATAGCTAGTCGAATTAAATTTGTCATTTTCACAGTTAAGCATCCCTTTTCTCCATGGTTCAACCAACACTAACTGGTCTCTATTTCTTTAGTCCTCGTTATCATATGATGGAGGCTTTATGGTACAATGAAAAATGAATGGCCCTGAACTATGGAGACCTAGATACTGCTAGCTGATATGCCAGTGACCAACTGTGTGACCCTGAGAAAGTCACTTTATTTCTCCAGGTTCCCTTATCTATTTAAAAAAAAAAAAAGAGGCATGGACTCTAGATGATTGCTCAGGATGCCTCCATCTCTGCTGTTCTGGGCTGCCTGTACTGGTTCTGGAAAATGAAAAGATAACTGGATTTGATCAATATACACAATTCTTTATTAAAGTCCTCTTTATGGCATTGTCATGGCAAAGATATAACTTGGGGTTCTTAAACACTGCATATACAGAACACATTCCAGAAGATTCTACCATGATAGAAAAGCATTGAATATGGGTTAGTGATGGACGAGAACAGGGACCATCCAAGGATCAGCAAAGCAAAGTTCAAAGATTCATCCCTAGTTTGGCCAGCCCCAGAAATACTTGAAAAGCATCCCCTAAGTTATAGAGGACTGTGGCTTATGTTGGAGGAATAAGAACTCACCCCAAAATCATAGGTCCTTGACGTCAACAATTATTATAGGTCATTCTGGCCCCTAAAAGGCTTTTTTCTCAATAGTGAGATGTTTGCCACCATTACCCATTCACCTTGAAAATCACTCCAATTCTACATTTCATTTTACATTCTGTCTGTGTAGACTGTCCATTGTTTCTCAGTTTTGTATCTACACATACTTTCTTGTTTCAATGGAGGTGTGGAATGTCTCTCTCATAAAAATAATAGCTTCTAGCTAGGTGACTCAGTGGATTGAGAACCAGGCCTAGAGATGGAAGGTCCTGGGTTCAAATCTGGCCTCCAACACTTCCTAACTGCTGTGTGACCTCTGGGCACACAGTGCTGATTCTAGGACAAAACGATAAAGGTTATTTTGTCTTATTTTCAATGATAGCTTATATTTACATAACACTTGTAAAGTGTTTTTTAACATGTATTATATACGTGGCTAGGTGACACAGTGGACAGAATACCTGGCATGGAGTCAGGAAGACTCAAGTTCAGATATGACCTCAGACACTTAGAAGCTGTGACCCAAGACAATTCTCTCTGTTATGTACTTTAATTTCTTATACCTTAAAAGTTAACTTTCTGTGGTCTGCCTAACGTGCAAGCAAATAGATTATTCTAGCAACAATTTGGGAATCTAGTCTATCTAACTTTCAGGACTTCCAGCATTCACGTGATTTTATTAGTAACCTCATTTTTCACTTTCACCTTGGCCACCACACTATGCACAGTAGAGGAAAAAATGAGATGCAACAGGTGCAAGTTTGTGGAGTGGCTGCTAACCTGTTAATCCCTTTACTGGTGGTGTTCGCCTCACCACTGTAAAGAGCTCCCGTGTATTTGTTGCATATTTTCCTCATTTGACATTAAAATCTATTTTGTCTTCCTAGATAAGTCACTTAACCCCCATTGCCTAGCCCTTACCTCTCTTCTGCCTTAGAACCAATACCCATTACTGATTCTAAAAAGGAAGGTAAGGATTTTTTTTAACTCATTTTGTGCTACAATTAAGCCCTCAAAGTTGTAAAAAATGGGGCACCAGTGATGTAAATGTGTCCTAATGGTTTGTGGGTACACACACTGGGTTGAAGGAGAGGCAGAACCAGCCAGGATAGGGAGACCAAGAATCAAGAATGGCAGTTAGCCCCAACTGTCACTCTGCTCACCCTAGGCCAGGGTCTTTGGAACCAGCAGGCAAGGTAAAGGGTTTTAACAGTTTTAATTATGATTCACTAATAAAGGTGGGATAGGGGATTCTACACTCAAACCCCTAAAGGGCAAATCACAAGGGCAAGGGGAGGACTTGTCTACTCTAACTCTAATTGACCCAGGCCAGGCAGGGCTCAAGGAGCAGTTCTGGAGTCACTGGGAAGGCTGCTTCAAACCTGGTTCCAGCCAGGTTTGACCAGCACAGTTAAAGGGCCTGAGGGTGGCTTTGAGGGTTCTCACAGTCATCCAAAGATGATCACAGGATGCCAAAAGCCAAGGTGGTCCAAGGTACCCAAGTAGAGAGAGTGTGCTTGAGATGCTGTCTACCAGATCCCAAGCCCCTCCTCCACTTGGTGCAGTTCTGCAGGTCTTGTCCACTCGCTGAAAGCCACCACCACTCAGGATCCCAGGGAATCAGGTTGCAGGGTGTCCTTAACTCTGAGATCTCCCAGGGCTAGCAACAGTTTGTGCCAACCACTAATGGAGTCTCTCTCAGAGCACAAACCCCTACTTCCTGCTCCTTCATTCCATCTTGGAATGCTCCGGCCCTTCCTGCTAGGTCCATATAATCTATATGTAACTAATACTAAATGATCTTCCTCACAACAAAGTGTAGTGCAACTCCCTTTGGCTCTAAACTCAAGCATGCAAAGTCAGTGATATGACTTAGTGAGACAATAAAGTTTTATAGACAAACTTCATGCAGGAATGTATGCAGCTGCTCTCAGCCCAGGAGACCATAGGAAGCAGATGTCCCTGACAGATGATTTGAAGCTGGTGCATCCTTTATGATCTCCAGAGTCATCCACCAGCCAAGAAGGACAGAACATCTAAGATAATGTCAAGATCTTCCAACAGCAGTAACTAAAGTCCCAGCAACTTCTCCCTTGGTTTTCAGAGGGCCTCTAAGGTAGAGATGTTTATAGCAGTATGGTCTGTAGCACACCTCTAATGGGAGAGCTTGCCAAGCCTATTTCAGCGCTGCTCATCCACCTCTGGTACCCGCTGTGGCCCCAAGAAGCTGTAGCATGCCCAGCAATGACACCCCAGTGGAAAGATGGGCAGATGAGCCAGGAACCCATTGGTGAGTTAGCGGGGTGTCTACTCCAAGCATGTGAAGACTTCCTCTGGTGGAATGACAGATGAGAACAATTTTTTCCAAATGCCATGAAGGCAACTGAAGTAGGTACTATCAAGTGCCTAAAGCTTGGTCAGACATCAAAGATATCAGGATCATCCCACTGCGTCCCAGGCCAGCCCCAGTCATATTGACTTGTGTCTTGCTACTGGACTCCAAAGACTCTGGGAAAGAGTGAGTCTGGCAACAACTCTGCCTCCCTAAAATCCAATTTAAAAGCAAGTCAAGACATCACCCTTTGATGTCACTGATTCTCTTTGAAAATGAAAAACAAACCACAACAATGGTCTTCTACCACCATCAGGTTAAAAACTATTTTAGTTTTAAGAAATGTATTAGTTATACACTATTTATGGTACTACAGATTTTGTATGTTATGAAAGTGAATATTGTCTGAAATCAGTGGGTTTTTTTAGGAGATGTTAATACAAAAGATCACAGAATTCGAGGGAGTTATTAGTGTGAAAAATGTTTTGCATGTTAGCAATTTTATTTTGTGTACTGCATTTTATGGGTTATGTCATTAATGTGTTAGGAAAAGTGCATATTCTCAGAATGAATGTTTTATTTAAAGAATTGCATGCAGGAAAATACACTTTCAGCATTTTCTGGCAAAATATTACAGTTTTTGGTGGTTGTGAGAACGTAATCCCCATTTCTCATAAGTTAATGTATCAACATTCATGTTTTTTACTTTCACACCATTTTCTAGGAACATTACCCCCAGAAAAGTTGAGGATTGACTGTACTAACAGAATGTACAGGCTGTCCATTGATTGACCCCCAACCCTATGTTTTCAGCCCATCTTTTTTCCAGTTATATAATTGTGATGAACTTTGTACATCTTAAAATACTAAATATGATAGGATGACTCAGTGTATAGACTACTGAACCTGGAGTCAAAAAGACTTGAGTTCAAATCTGGCTTCAAACGCTTTCAGACTCTGGGAAAGTCACTTAGCCTCTGTTTGCCTCTATTTCCTCAAATGCAAAATGAGCATGATGATAATACCACCTATCTTCTAGGTTATTATATTAATTATCCTATATTATATATCATTATGATGAATTAAATGAAATATTTGTAAAGCCATTGTGCTAAGTGCTTTACAAATATTATTAGCTATTGTTATTTCATTTGAGCCTCAAACCTGAAGAGGTACCACAGTGGGAAAGTGTGCTAGACTTAGAATTAGGAAGACTTGAGTTCAAATCCTGCCTCCAACATTTTGTATTCATCTGACCCCCCCAAAACATTTACTTTTCTTGGGTCTCGTTTTCCTCTCTCATCTATAAGAAGAGGAGATGGAAATCAATGGCCCCCAGGATCCCTTCCAACTCTTAATCTATAATCCTAAGTATTTGTTATCATCATTTTGCAGAATAACAACCTCCACTAAAGTGTTCTTCTAAGACTTCATCATGATGTAGAGGAGATTTTGGCTTCTCCAAGACTCTGCCAGGGAAGCAGGAGCTATGTTGGGTTTGAGCAGGTTGGAAGATTTTCAAGTATGGACTTCATAACAGATTGTCTGAAAAGTTCAGCAGACTCTACACTTCTCGTCTAACAATCATCCTAAGTCTGAAGAGGCTCATTATAAGGTTAATTATAGGATGATTCATTTTTTAAGGCAAAACAACTCTTGAAGACCATCTACCAAGTGACAGGGGTCATGATTTTTCATCCATGGATGGAATATCCACATTGAGAGAATCATGGATACTTGCTATTTTGACATATTTATCAATGAGCAAACTAGGGCTCTGGGAAAGTTCATGCTCCTATCACTAGATTATGCTGGGTGTAAAGTGACAAAACTGAGGATTAAGCCTGATTCAAATATTAATTTCAAGATGCAAGCATTTTATAACTACCTGTGTTGTAATGCATCCATCAGTCCACAGTCTTTCTGGAAAGTGTCCCATCGATCCAAAGTAAATGGTTATTCCAGACCCCACCAATGTCATTGTAAACATCTGAACCCACTTTATGAACAGACAATATTCTCCCTCCTTCCATCCACATCCTGAATCCCTATATGTCTCAGCTAAAATTCCACCTTCTGTAGGAAGCCTTTCCTGATCTCCCTTAATTATAGTTCTTACCTCTGGATAAATATCTGCAATTTATCCTTTTTATGGCTTACTTATACAATGTTTTTAGCATATTGTCTCCCCTTTTAGACTATTTACTCCTTGAAAGATAAGACAATCTCTTTCTTTTTTTTTTAACCTTTACCTTCTGTCATAGAATCAATACTATGTATTGGTTCCAAGATGGAAGAGCTGTAAGGGCTAGGTAATTAGGGTTAAGTGACTTGCCCAGGATCACACAGTTAGGAAGTGTCTAAGGCCAGATTTGAACCCAGAATATCCTATCTTCAGGTCTGGCTCTCTATCCAACTAGCTGCCCTGAGACTGTCTTTTGCCCCTTTTTTGTATACCTACCCTTTAACACAGTGTAGACACTTAACAAATGGTTTATATTACAATAAAATAAAACTTAAATCAAAGTAAATAATTATATAGTTTATGAATCCATGATTTCTTACGAGAAGAGGAAATGCCAGCTAATGAATAATCTGTGCTAGTTTTGTGACTATCAATGCCTTTCTTCTCACTCTCACTTGCTTCAGGGTTTTGGCAGTGGCTGCTTTAGGACATCTTGCAGAAGTCTATGGCTTTCTTCCAAAAAGTGAACGTTTTGTTTCATTGAACACCTCCAAGGTTGAATCAAGAGAAATGGCAGTTGGGAATCATGGACACCAAGAAATCTAGAAGTTTATTTCTTAAAAATTGAATTTTAGGATGCTTTCAGAAAAACCTGGAAAGACTTACATGAACTGATACAAAGAGAAGTGAGCTGAACCAGAACTGTGTACACAGTAAAGTCAATATTATAAAGATGTTCAGTTGCAAATGACTTAGCTATTCCCAGCAATACAATGATTCAAGACAATTCCAAAGGACTTATGATGAGAAATACTATCCACCTCCAGAGGAAGAACTGATGGAATCTAAATGTAAATTGAAGCCTACTATTTTTTACTTTCTTTATTTTTCCATTTTTTGGTCTGTGTTTTCCTATATAACATGACTAATATGGAAACATGTTTTACATGACTATACATACATAACCAATATCAAATTGCTTATCATCTTAAAGAAAGGAGAAGGAGGAAGTGAGGAAGGAAGGGAGAAAATCTGGAATCAAATTTTAAAAAGTGAATGTTTAAAATTATCTATACTCGTATTTAGAAAAAAAAAATTTAAGTTGAATGGTAAGTTTCTTATTTATTCTTTTAAAATTCCATTTTCAGAGGCAGTAGATTGAAAGCCAGGCCCAGAGATGGGAGGCCTTGGGTTCAAATGTGGCCTCAGACACTTCCTAACTGTGTGACCCTGGGCAAGTCACTTCACCCCCATTGCCTAGACCTTCCTGCTCTTCTGCCATGGAACTAATACATAGTATTAGTTCTAAGACTGAAGGTAAGGGTTTTAAAAAACAAAATAAAATTCCATTTTCTTCGTTTAGATTTCTTGTTCCAATGCTCCTCTCATTATCTTTGTCAGTAGCTTAAGAATGCATTGTCTTTTTTTTTTTAGCAGCTTTGGTGCTATTAATACTTTGGTGCATATTAAACTTGTGGTTGATTAAACTATCGAGCCTTTTTCATATAAATTATTATGAAGCCAGGTTTCCCCAATCTTGTACTTGTGAAATTCTCTTGTTTTTTTTTTTTGCCAAAATGCAGGACTTTGTTTATCATTGTTCTGTTTCATAATATTGGCTTCTAACAATTATTCTAGGCCAGGAAGATTTTTTTGAATGTTAATTATGCCACCAAAAGTATTAGTTCCTTTCCTAGCTTTATGTCTTTCATAAATTTAATAAATACGTCTCCTGTGTTAAAAGACCAACATTTTTATATTAGGCAGATGCTAAATAAAGACCAGCAATTCCTAGCTGGCATAAGAATGAGGGGGATACAGAACAGAGGTGAGGCCGTTATGTCACTGTCTTTACCCGTCTTTTTGTTATTGCCTCTGGGCTGCAAGTGGATCAGGGATCCTCCACCTTGCAGCTGCTGGGGGCGATTTATTCATTGAAGTTCCCAAAACAGTTTGAGGAGACACAGATAGGTAGTCCCCCATGCCTGGAGAGCTCTCCCTCCTGGTCTCGGTCTCCAGACTTCCAAGTCTCCCTTCAAGACTTAGTTCAAAATCTTGCCTTCTGCAAGAAGAATTTCCTAGCCTCCCCCTCAATGGCAGGACTTCTTTCTGAAATTACTTCCAATTTGCCCCAAACACACACACACACACACACACACACACACACACACACACACACACACACACACACACCGAGCTTCTTCAGGGCACCATTTTGCCTTTCTCTATATAATGAGAGCTTAACACAGTGCTGAACATATGGTAAGAGCTAAATAAGCACTAGTTGACTTTTTGATTAATAATCAGGGATTTGACATGAATTAAAAGGGATTTTCTCATCCTAACTTGATGTTGGCTGAGACCAAGAATTTTGAATAGCTACAAGGAAAAGAGAAGTCAAATGAATATAACTAGGTGTCAGTTAGTACAAACAATGAATCTATGAAGAGGTCCTATGTATCCGGACTCAGACTATCTGAAGTTATGGTTGTGCAAAATCTAGCAATTGGTTCCAGCTCAATGAAAATACACAGGATGGATGTGAATAATGCAACTACTTACAGATTCATTTTTTGCACTAATTAGGACTTGGCTACAGGCTTAATCTTAGCCTGAAGTTTCTCCTTCGTCAGGGAGAAAAAAGCTTACTAATTATTAAACACAGAAACAGAGAACAGCAGATTTAGGGTTAGAGCTGTGGAGAACAGCAAGAGAACATCACTTGTGTCACCATCAGAGGTCCATGGCAGGTGTGCATCAATGAAGGCATCGTTGCCCCTGGCCACATGTATATTCTGACCACACATGCCATGAGCCTCCCATGTATGTGCCCTCCATGGCTATGCCCTAGCTACGTGTGTTTGCAGTATGTGCTTTCCTTCAGGTATACGTCTTAGCCACTCATGTTCTCTTGTGTGCCCTCCATGCAGAGTCTTTGGCCATGCGTGCCCTCTACATAGATACCCTTCCCCACTGCTGTTATGATAACCTATGGGAGATTGTGTCCAGAGGTGTCCTAGAACTAGCTTGAACAAGCTTGCAAAAGCCAATTACTGGGTAGCTCAGTGAATTGAGAGCCAGGCCTAGAGATGGGAGATCCTAGGTTCAAATCTGGCCTCGGACACTTCCTAGCTGTGTGATCCTGGACAAGTCACTTGACCCCCATGGCCTACCCTTACCACTCTTCTGCCTTGGAGCCAATACACAGTATTGACTCCAAGATGAAAGATAAGGGTTTAAAAAAAAGCCAGTTATTAAATTTCCAGCATGAGTATTTACCCCTTTGAAATGATCAAATATTACAATAAAGGCATGATTTATTGTTTTATTAATTGTGTAGACTAAAGAAAAGTGATGGAGGAAATGTAAATAATGCAGATTAAACTTAAAAGTTTGTCCCATATATTTTTTCCCTCCAAAGACTTGGTTGTTAAACATTTGCCAATACAAGCATGAGTGTATCTCATGCATTCATGAAAAAGAAGTCTTTTCATATCATTTAATTTGCTATGCCGTTTGACTAAATTGAACTGAAGAGTTCTCTGTCCATGCAACAGTAAACACGCTGATGGGGGTTGATGAGTAATGATTATAGGAGAGATATTATGAGAGTAGACGGGCACAATGGATGGAGGTTGGGGCCTGAAATCAGAAAGACTCATCTTCCTGAGTTTAAATCTGGCCACAAACATTTACTAGCTGTGTGACGCTGGGCAAGCCACAGAACCCTGTTTGCCTCGGTTTCCTCATCTGAAAATGAGCTGGAGAAGGAAATGGCAAACCACTCCAGTATCTTTACCAAGAAAACTCCAAATGGGGTCAGAAAGAGTCCAACATAGCTGAAAATGACTGAATGACAACAAACAAGAGTAGATTTTGACCATAAAGTATGTTAAATCTTGGGTAGCTTTCACAGGTCCAATGTATAAGGGCAGCTCCAGGAGAGCATATGCTTCTTCCAGGAAGCTGATTAAATTTTTCAAGAAAACATTAAAGCATAATCTCATATCATGACACTAGAGACTATTCTCCAAATTAAGACTGATTCTTTAATCAATACTCTTCAGTCATTATAATTCAATTGGTTATAAAACATCTGATTCTACCACCATCCAGATAACGTTTTTCTATTTTGTTCATAGTGTCAAGAAACAGCACAATGGCTGAAGAATTAAAGCTATGGATCACCCAAAAGCCAAAGGAGGGTGTATGTTGGGTATGAATAGGCTACAGCAGGTGACCAACAAAGTTCACAGAAGTGTCAGAAAGGATATCATTAGTGAGATCTATGTCCATAAAAAGCAGTGGACTGGCCACATGTAAAGGGATAATTGATGGAGCAGCCCATATACTTCATTGGTAACCATGTCAACCAATCAATTAACAAACATTAACTAAAGGTCTATTACATGGAAGGCCCTGTGCTCAACTCTGAGGACACAAAGACAAAAATGAAAGAGCTCCTGACCTCAAGATGCTTACTGAGGGAAACAACTAATACATGTAATGATGAGAGAGGAGATCTTCATCAAAGGGGATTCCATTTATTAACTGATGGAAGGACTTGGATAAGAGTGTCTCAAAGATCCATCTATAAATCCAACTTTCCTTCCTTCCTTCCTTCTTTTTTTAATCCTTTCTCTGTTTTCTTCCTTCCCATCTGTCCTTCTTTCTGTCTGTCCTCTTCCTTTCTATCTTTCTGCTTTTGTCTCTTTCTTTCTCTCTCTTTCTTCCTTCCTTCTTTCCTTCTTTCTTTCCTTCCTTCCTTCCTTCCTTATGGAACTAACTAGTCTTATGCATAGGTAAACAAGAATAAGGGTAAACCCCGAGTTTAACAAACTTAATAGGATGAGCTTTTAACCTGGGACTCCTATAACACCCTCCTCACTCTCAGCACTAACCAGCTATAAGCACATCATGATTTCATCTTTAAAGAAAGGAGGGAGGAGGAAGAGGAGCAGCCTAGGATCATTCCATTTGACACTTGGACTTTTTACTTATTCATGCATTTTCTAATTTCTAACAAATTCTCGAGGGCAGCTAGGGAGTCAGAAAGTCCTAAATTCAAATCTAGCCTCAGATACTTGTTAGCTGTGTGATCCTGGACAAGTCACTTAACTATCGTTTGCCTCAATGTCCTCATCTTAAAATGGGGATCATAAAAGTACCTGCTTCCCAGGATTATTGAAAGAATCAAATGAGATCCTAACACTTTGCAAACCTAAAGTTCTATATAAATGTTATTATTATTATTTTTAACTGACTTCGGTTAATCCTCTAAAGCAGAACTGTTTGTTGGTGCTCCCTGAAGCAGCAAGCTCATGATAGGCACACCATAAATATTAATCATTCTCACTATTAAAAGTAACCATAACAATAAGTTTTGAAAATCTAGGATGCACAATGCTTTAAATAAACACACAGTCCTTTATAGAACATCCAGACATAAACAAAATGCATTAGCCTCCCAACAAACACACACCTGGTGTCCTCTGCTCTCCTCTGAAGGAAAAATGGTTTTCATGTGCTCCTGAGAGGAGTTTCCTGAGAATAACCCAAGGACATCCAGGGAGACCAGATCATATACATTCCTTCCTCTGACCCAAGCTCAGTGTATCCTCTGCATTGTGGGATGTCACCAAATGAAAAAATAGTGAAGCCTCTAAACTTACCTCTTTCTGATTTGGAAAGCAATCATCTGGGGCGCTTGGCATACTTTACTGAGTGGCTAACTCCAAAATAGCCAATGGGCAGTTAATGGCAGCTCTCACTTGGCTACGGTTTGCCCAGCTTGGCTATGAGAGCAATCCCCACCTGCATTTGATAATCAAATGAAAAAATACATGTAAAGTGCCTTACAAACCTCTCAGAACTATATCAATGTTTGATAATATTAATAATCATGATCTCTACTAAAATGATAACAAACTAAAGGCTTACGAAACAAAGCAGTCTGGAAATAGGCTCTCCATGAACCAGATCCAGAAACAACTACTAGAGTGAAGTCTTTGGGAAATTTCAATGTGTCTTCTTTGCTTTCCAGAGCTACCTACCTATAATGAAGAATTGCTAAGGAAATGCTAAGATAAATGTCATTGGGTTCTCCTTTCCTTAGTGTCACTTTCTGATAACAAGACTTCCAAAAATAAAGAATGCCACAGTTGTAAAGAATCTCGAAGGCCATCTAGTATCACCCAGACATCCATAGGAATCCCCACTAGATCTCTAAAAAGTTCAACTTTTGCTTAGAAGGAGTCAGGGGAATCTCACCACCTTCCCAGGCCGTCCATTATGCTTTACAAAAACGTTATTAAGAATTTTTCTTTTCAAATAGCTTAAATCTGATGACTTTGTAACTTCTACTTATGTCTCTGGAACAAGGAAGCCTAATTCTTCTTCTATTTGATGACATATTGGATAAATAAAGAGTATTGTCAGGTTCTTTTCCTCCTCACCCAAATCTTTTCTCTAGAATAAATATTCCCAGTCCCATAAGAACTAACGTGCTTACTAATCAACAAGCATTAAAGCATCATTTTAGGCTATATTTACATATCTGCCACTCCTTTTCTTTTTTGAGACTTGGGATTTCAAAAATGTAGTGGAATACCTGGGTCAAAGGGCATGCACTGTTAGGTAACTTGTTCTGTCTAATCTCAATTTGCTTCCAGAGTGGTGGGACCCATTCACAGCACTAAAACAATGCATTAATGTGCCTTTTTCCCCTCATTATTTCCTTGTTTTTGTTGTCTTTGTGAATCTGATGAGCATGAGGTGGAACCTCAGAATTACTTCAATTTCCATTATTGGTGATTTGGAAATTTTTAATGTAGCTATAGACAGCCTGGGTTTCTTCTCTTGATTACTGCCTGTTCATATGCTTAGACCACTGTCAAGTGGAGAATAGCTCTTACTCTTAGAAATTTGAATTAGTTCTTTATTTATCTCAGAAATAGAACTTCCTCTGCTAGTGTTATTTGGTCTCTGTTCTGCATCTACTATAAATTAAAGTTACTTAGAGAATTGCCTGGGGCACTGAGAGGTTATGAGATTTTTTTTCAGGATAACACCCAGCATATGTCGGGATTGAGGCTTGAACCCAAATCTACTATGAGACTATTTTTCTACACATTAATCAACACTGTATCTTAGAAAAAAATTCATTTAATTGGCTAACTGCTTTGTCTGTGGGACCTAGGTTCACACCATGTTACATGTATAAAAGATCGGAAGAACCAAGTTAAAATCTGGGTTACTCTGGACAAGTCGCTTAACCCTTATCTGCCTTAGTCTCCTCATCTGTAAAATGAGGTTAATAATAGCATCTACATCTCACAAGGTTGTTGTGAAAATCAAATGAGATAATATTTGTATAGCATTCAGCACAGTGCCTGGCACATAGTAGGTGCTTAATAAATACTTCTTCCTTTCCTTCCTTCTTTCCATCCTTCCTTCCTTCATTCTTCCCTTCCTTCCTTCCATCCTTCCTTCCCATGTAATTCTGGAGAAGTCACTTCGTTTCTCTTGACTTCAGTTTCTTCATCTTTAAAAGAGGTGGTAAAACTAGATGACCTCTAAGGTCCCTTCCAAATAACCAATTAGGACTTTTTCATGAACTTGACTGTCTGGTTCTTATCAAATGATCATAACCTTAGAGGTAAATAATTTTGTTGTTGTTGTCATTCAGTTGTTTCAGTCATGTCCAACTCTATGTGATCCCATTTAAGATTTTCTTGGCACCAATACTGAAGTGGTTTGTCATTTCCTTCTCCAATTCCTTTTACAGAGAAGGAAACTGAGGCAAATAGAGGTAAGCAATTTGCCCAAGGGTTACACAGCTAATAAGTCTAATAAGACTACGTCTTCCTGACTCCAGTCCTAGCACTCTATCCACTGCATCACCTAACTTCCCCAAACAATTCTTTACTTGCTATAATTTCCAGTCCATTTAAATAGTATCTATCATTTGTCTTTTGAAGTAATAAATGCTTTTGACATTCAACTTGTGTCAGATCTATAGGAATGTCTTTTCAAAATTAAAAATCACAGGATTTAGAGTTGGAAGGGGCAATGTAGGCTTTCTGGTCCTATATCTTCACTTTAAAGATGAGGAAACCTAAAGCCCAGAGAACAGAAATGATGGTCAAAAGTTACACAGTTCTTGGACTTTAAACCAGGCCTTCTGGCTCCAAATCCAGTAGTCTGTTTATTAAACCACATGAAGTCTGTGTTGCTTTAGAGATGAAAGAAGGCTAGAAAGATCAAAAGGATGGATACCAGAATAGACACAGGCAGGAAGTAGCACAATCTTAAAGGGAATACATCAGAAATGCTTTTCCATTAAGGAAAATCCTTTTTTTTATTTAAATAAATTAAATTAATAAATTTATCGCAAATCCTTATGAGATGTATTTGTTATTTTTTTTAAACCCTTACCTTCTGTCTTAGTATAATTCTAAGACTGAAGAGTGGCAAGGACTAGTCAATTGGGATTAAGTGACTTGTCCAGGGTCACACAGCTAGGAAGTATTTGAGGCCAGATTTGAACCCAGGTTTCCTGATTCCAGCTCTGGTAATCCAACCACTGTACTTCCTAACTGCCCCCCTCATGAGATTTATGCTGTATTCCAAGGGTGCCTAACAGTAGCACAGGCTCTATTAATCCAATCTTTGAAGACACTGGGTTGAGCTCCAATCATAGTGGCTCATATTATCTAGGGCTTTAAGGCTTACAAAGCATAAATATGTTTCTCACCATCTGGTGGGGAAACTCTGATAGTTCAAATATTATTATCTCAATTTTACAGATAAGAAAACTGAAGTTCTAACATGTGAAATGTCTTGTCCCCAGTCAAATGGCAGAACTGGGACAAAAACCCAGGTTGTTTGACTTCCACTCAGTGCCATTTCCAGTATGCTATTATTCATGTTATTTAAACAATTCTAGGAGAATGAGAGAGGACAGAGAATTCTCTAATTTGTCTAGGGTTCTGCCCACTTGGTGGAGGAAAAGAACGCTCAAGCTACTAGTGGTAGACACTGGCAACTCTCAAAATAATTTCCTTACTCTCTTCCAGAGCAATCTAAGAAATTTGAACTGCTTCCAGGGTCTGATCATCTCCACCAAACCAGGATAGGCAAAGTCCCACAAGGCCAGGTCACCAGGCACATTTTCCAAGGGTTGCAGATCTTTTCTGTTCCTTCTCTCTCCAAAGAGAGGAGAAAGAAGGGATTGCCTCACAGGCAAAAAAAAAAAAAAAAAAAAAAAAAAAAAAAAAAAAAAAAAAACATCCACTGTGACAGTCTAGCCCAAAGGCTCTTACCTTTGTTGTATCATAGACCCCTTTGTCAATTTGATGAAGCCTGTGGACCTCTTCTCAAGAGGATGTTTTTAGATGCATAAAATAAAGAACACAGGATTACAAAGGAACTCACTTTTATTGAAAAAATTATTGAAATTTTTTTTAAATTCATGAACCCCAAGTTAAGAACCCCAGGCTGGTTCCTTATGCTACTTTGCAGGCAGGATTTAAACTGTCCCTGGCCATTGACTCTTCCCTCTTCCCTTCCCAGATCCCTTGCTAAGCTGTGTGGTTAGGATGGTCACATGCCCAGCTCTCCTGACCTTGATAGAAATGAGAGGAAATGAGGAGTGAAAGCATTTTCCCCAAGTCGGAATGTTTGACATTCCCTTTCGTGGATTTCAAGAGACTCCAGTTCCCTGTTAAAATTTCTGTAAGGCACAAATAGCTTCCATATTCCTGTCCCTATTAAAATCAAAGGGATTCATGGGAATATGGAAACTAGAAATCTCAATTCAGCAAAGATGAGCTGTCTCTGCTTACCACATCCCTTTTCAGAATCTTCTGACTTCTGGGCTTAAAGATACAGAAAACGTTGTCCCCAAGTAACTGTGACATGTACAGCAAGGTACTGCTCCCTTCCCAATCAAATTCTTCTAAAGGCTGATTTATCAATATTTACCATATTATATATATCCATCGAGGTTTATTTGCCTAACCTTGTTTCAGAGAACAGTTATTTGCTAGTTATCTTATCTCATTCTGGGGAGCCTTTGTGGCTTAGCTTTCTGGGCTGTTCTAGGTCACCTTGAAGCCCCAGTTTTCAATATAAGAATGATTTTTGAGAGACATCTATTCTATATTCCTTTTCCAAGCTCCTTCCAGGACAGTTTACCTTTCCTTTTTTAAAACTCTTACCTTCTGTCTTAGAATCATTACTGTGTATTGGTTCCAAGGCAGAAGAAAGTTATAGATTAGGCAATGGGGCTTAAGTGACTTATTAGGAAGAATGTATCTAAGGCCAGATTTGAACCCAGGACTTCATGATCCCAGGCCTGGCTCTCTATCCATTGAGCCACCTAGAAGCCCCTGTTCCAGTGTCTCTTTCTCTGCTCACCAAAAGAGGTTCCAAGCTGGAAATCATTTAAAGTCCTTGTTTGTGTATTCACCATTCTTCTGCTCTGTATCAGTTTCTGCATGAACTCTTGGGCACATCGGATCCAACTGGAGCCTATTGATTTAGTTCTTGGGTTACAGCAGTGAAATTCTGGCTTCAGATGACAAGAGTTTCATGAGCAACCCTTATTTTGAGACATAAGAAGAGGCAGCATAGTATAGTACATAAAAAGAGGAACTAATGACTGAGCAAACTGTGGTATATGATGGTGATGGAATACTGTTGTGCTGTAAGAAATGATGAATAGGATGATTTCAGAAAAAGCTGGAAAGACCTCCATGAACTGATGCTGTGTCATAAGCAGAACCAGGAGCAATTGTCCACAGTAACAGCAATACTGTGGCATGATCAACTATGACAGACTTAGCTACTCTCAGCAATACAGGACAATTCTGAATGATGTGTCAAAGAAGGCTCCATCTTCAGAGAAAGAACTGTTGGAGTCAGAATGCAGATCCAAGATTAGTATCTTTCTCATTAGTCTATTTGGGTTTTTATTTCAGGGCTTTGGTTTTATTTGAGTATTCTCTTACAACATTGAAGAATATGGAAATGGGGTTTGCATGATAATACATGTATAAGCCAGATCAAGTTGCTTACCACCTCTGGGAAGGGGAGGAAGGGAGGGAGGGAGGGAGACAGACAATTTGGGTCTTATAACCTCAGAAAACTCTTATGGAAAACTATTATTACATGTAATTAGTAAAATTAAATATTTTTTAAAAAACTAAATTTTAAAAAATCAAGTCAAGTTAAAAAAAAGAGCAGAACTACAGTGGGGAGAACCTGGGTTCATTTCCTACCTCAGTATATCCTAGATGTAGCATCCTGGGCAAAAAACTTAATCTCTGTCTGCCTCCATTTCCTTAATTGTACAATGGGAGTCATTCAATGAGATAATATTTGTAAAGTATTTAATATAGTGCCTGGCACATAGCAGATACTTAATGTATATTCTCTCCTCTTCTTTCTCCTTCCCACCCCACCCCCTTATGCCAAGGAAATCTCTACTCCCATGAATTTTATATGTATGCCAACATAATTATTTATATGTATACAAGTTTTCATATGGAATCACTGACATTTCACCTCTGCTTTATGATAAACTCATCTCCAGTGTTTGTAGAAAGCCCATTGCCCAGATTCTGTTGAAAGCCAAGCAGGAAAAGAACCCGGCTTATTACTAGTAGTTAAGAATTTAATTTTATTTTAATTTTTAGGGGCAGCTAGGTAGCACACCAGTTACTCTAGCCCCACCACCTGAAGGTCAGGCATATTACATTCACTCCTCTCCCAGGATTCTTTGCTACTTACTACTTACTGTATGGCCTTGAACAAACTATCAGCTATTTTAGATGTCAGTATCTTTATAAGATAAGGGGACTGGACACCCTGAACTCTAAGGCCATTTCCATTTCTACATTCATAAATTGATGGGATATTGTTAATACATTTATTTGTGCCACCCAAGACATATCCCCAAAATTAATAGTCACAGGGTTTTGCCACAATTTATTCTTAGAAATTAGTCGGTCATCCACTAAACATTTTTTCATGTTTAATGTATAGGCTAGGCACTATGCCAAGCACTAAGGATATAAAGATAGTTAATAAACATGTATTAAGTGCCTACTTTGTGCCAAGCAATATGCCAAGCATTGGCATAAAAAAGGCAGAAGACTATTTCAGGGGAGACAATATGAAAACAATTACATATAAACAAGATATGTGCAGGATGGATTGAATATAATCAATAGAAGTGTAACAGTGTCTTTGGAGCATCTCCAGGTTGCCTAACATGGAGGTACTCTGCCTCCTCTTCCAAATGGACAGGTATAGCCTCATTTGATTGGCTTTCAAACTTGGAAGCTGAGACAGTCATTCTTTTGGGATAGCATTTCTTTCTACGCATTCCTTCCCTCTGCGTCTAGTGAGTGAAGATCACATTTCATCTGTAGCTTAAGAACTTAAGAAGTGAGAGAAGAAGACCTGTCTTCTCTGCCCTTCCTCTCACCCCTTGGCTCCAAGTTTTCTCTTGGGGTGTTTGTTTCTGTTTTGTGTTACTTGTCTTTCCCAGTTTTAGGTGCCAGTGGTGATCTCCTTAGACCCAGAAGTAATAGCTATGGAATATTACAGCGAGACAGGAGGCACCTGGAGAAACTAAAGTAACTGGGACTAAAGGCCAAAGGGGACTTTGGACTTAGAATTTGGTACTACGCTTTATAGGAACAAAATTAAACTATGCCCTCCCCAGGTTGATGTGTCATAGGGAGAAAGGTAGGGATTAAGCCCCCTATATTAAGGAAGTATGTTTGTATATTTGTTAGTATACTTTTTTTAATCCTTACCTCCTCACTTAGAATTAATACCAAGTAATGGTTCTAAGGTAAAAGAATGGTAAGGGCTAGGCAATGGGATTAAGTGACTTGTCCAGGGTTACACAAGTAGGAAGGTGGGAAGCCAGATTTGAACCCAGGAACTCCCATCTCCAGGTTGGTTCTCTGCCACTGAGCCACCTAGTTGCCGCTTGTTAGTGTACTTTTTTTTTTAATTTTATTTTTTTATTTTTTTAACATTTATTAATATTCATTTTTAACATGGTAACATGGTTACATGATTCATGCTCCACCTTTCCCCTTCAATGTTAGTGTACTTTTGAAGTAAATATCCCTTTGTAAAAGCTACTGTGACTATGAGTTGTTAAATGGAACTTGGACATAGAGGGCCCACACCCTAACCTGAGACCTGAGAGGGACACTATTAGAAAAGGCAGGAGCCATTGGCAGAGGATGTAGATGTACACTCCCAAACCCCTTAAGGGCACCAGATGCTGGGAGAGAGGAGTGAGATGGAAAATGCCTGACTTTCGGGCACTGGGGGCCATGGAAGGCTAGCGGTATTAGCATTGAGGGATGAGGAAAGCTTCTTGTAGAAGAGAGGATTTAAATAGAGACTCAAGGGAAGTGAGGGAAGCTGGAAGATTCTCCAGATCTATTTATCATCTCCTAATAATCAGATAAGGATGGCTTAGTTGATAAAAAAAAATGGACACGGAAGATCTTTCAGCTCATGGTTCCAGCTCTGTCCCTGGGAGCATGGAGTTTATTAAATATGTTTCAAGATTCATTTCACACAAAAGAACCCCCCCAAAAAAAACTTTGCAGATGTGCAGAAGTTATAAATTATGTCATATCAAAACACAAAAAATCTCATTCGACTTCAGCATAGAAAAAGGCCAAGGCTGAATTTTGGCTGGCCCATTATCAAAAGCTAAGTCTGGGAATACTTTCTCAGGGACAAATAGCCCCCATTGGAGGAGGTTTTGTCTAAATTTTGTCCATTTTCGACCTTGACTTGTCTAGAAATAGATTCAGAGCCCAGGCAGCTTTTTGCTTAATTTCTGTCTTTAGTCTTGGAGAGAAGTTGTTAACCTCTTAACTGCTTGTTTGCTAAGAGCTTAAAGCTTTCCAATAAGGAAAGGTGTGGATCAGAAAAGGAGTCAAAAGAGTAGTCTCAGATTTTTATCTATTTGAAACTGTTTCTCTTATTGGCTTCCCACAGAAGATGCTGGTGAAATGGAGAATTCCAGGTTCAGGGTGACAGCTAGTGAACATGCCCAGAGTTTAGAGATTAAGTGTATTGGTTGAAGAACCACAAGGAGGCCAAATGTCACTAGATCACAGAGTGTATATGTAGAGTAAGGTGTTAAAGGACTGGAAAGGCAGAGACAAAGAGGGCTGGAAAGAGGTTATGAAAAGATTTGATTACCAAATAGAGAAATTTCTGTTTGATCCTGGTGGAAATAGGGAACCATTGGAGTTTATTGAGTTAGGGAAAGAGAAAGGAAGTGACCTTATGAATAAAGACAGCTGGAAAGTTGATGGTGTTCCCCAAAAGGAATAAGAATGTATTCATATGTTTAAATTTCCAAAAATCTCTCTAATACTGGCTACTTTTATCTTTTATCATTTTTACCAATTAGATAAATATGAGGTAAAACCCAAAAGATTTAGAGTTGGATAGAACCTTCCCCCCCAAAAAAAACCTTATTTTTGTTAAAATCTTGATGTCAAAGCAACCATCCTAACAAGAGGACCCAGGTACGATTTTGGAAATGCATCTCGTACAAATTTCCCTGATTTGTGCCATGAGAACTTCAGTATCTAGCACATTTTGCTATCTCCACCCCACCAAAAATATCTTCAGTTCTGTAAGTACTCTGGCTAAGAGAGCATTAAACTTAGAAAAGCGTTGATTTAGGGGCTACTAAATTGCTCAGTAGATAGAGAGTCATGCTTGGAGAATGGGATATGCTACATTTTAATCTGTCCTCAAATACTTGCTAACTACATGACCTTGCACAAGTCACTTAACCCTAATTGCCTAGCCATTACTGCTCTTCTGCCTTGAAACCAATATCCAGTATTGATTCTAAAACAAAAGTTAAGTTTAAGAAAATAAAAGTTGATTTGTACAACAAAAATACAGAAACAATTCACATTCAAGACCCTAGAGAGTCAGGAAAACTTGCCATCTCCTTTCTAGAGGGACCTATAGAGTCCTTCCAATTTCTAGTACTACCCAGTGTGGCTTGGGGTCCCAACAGACTGTTATCTCTTGTTAGATGGTTATCATTCCCCTCCTCTACACACACACACAAATGCACACACACAGAGTGGGCCTGCCCATTTCATGTGTCTCAAAGAACCATCAAAAGGCAAAGTTCCATTTTGGGTCTCTACATTATGGCCCCTCAGTATTATGACTTGTTGCCACAGTCATCACTCTGCTACTCATCTGACTGATTTCTTCCCTCTAGGGCCAGCATGGATACAGCAACCCTTAGCACATTTCTAAATCCATTTGGCTGACTGGAGCCACCTCTGCCTCTAGGTTTTAAAGGTACTTCCTCTTCTATCTGTCTGCTCTCCACAACCAATATGGCGCCTCTTCCATAATTTCCTTCTTCAAATAGAACCTAAAAGTTTCCTTTCATACAAGTGAAAGGCAGGTTTCACCTGTCTCTACTTGGCACATGCCCATTATTTTCCTCCCTGACATTTCTCAGGAGCCTCAGTTCATACTGAAATTTAATTCTGTGACACTATTGTCCTAAGTCTACACCACTGTTCTTGGTAGTTGTCCGCAGTGCATCTTTGCAACACAGTTGTACAAAATACTTAGTTATCAGAGATTGTTCTCATTAGTTATCTATTCCTTTCCTTAACCAGAATCGCTTATGACCATGGTGAAACATATGATCAGGTATCTTCTATCACTTTTTCATTGTTGACTCTTATAAAGTTTCAGATTTGGGAGCCATTAATCTAGCCTATGAAGATTCCGAAACTTATTCTCCGAAAGGCTGAGGTCTGTGTCATGCAATACATAGTCCAGTACAGTAGCTAGTTAGGCAATGCTCAGCAAAGGCCACAGAGACTGGTGGCCTGTGCCAAATCCTGTTCTTTATCTCCATCCTAATCTGCCTAGAGATAAACTCCAGGAGAAATCTGATTTCTCAGTAGAATTGGGTCCCTGCAATTATTTTTGAGGCAAACAGGTTAGAAGACTTGTACAGAGTCACACAGCTAGTGTGGCTAAGGCTGGATTTGAACTCATGTTTTCCTGGCTCCAAGCCCAGCACTCTATCCACTGAGCCTACCTAACTGCCCCAGGTCCTCTGATCCTTATGTTTATTAGCCCATCGCCCCCAACTCAGCTTCCTGAGGAAAGTTACTAAATAAAATAAGCTTACCTTTGACTCTAGACTCAGAATATCCTAAAGAATTCAGGGGGGAATGTGGGAAGCCGTTCTATGTAGTAAAACCTTTGGAGAAATAGGATCAAATTTAGGGCCTGTTATCTGGATTCCCTACGTGACCAATCCAGGCTGAGGCAGTCTTTGTGTTTGGTCCTGGTCACTTGAGCCTCAAAAAGGCTCTGGTACCAGAAGGTAGGTTAATCCAAAATCAACTTGATCCCTCCAAAAAAGGTTATTAGGAGTCATTTAGAGAAACAGAGTCTGTAACAGATATTTTATCTGGATCCCATTGCAAAATCATCGGCAAGTAAAACTGTGTGTATGATTTTTCTGCCCTGCATGTCAGGATGCAGACTGAATGGGTCATCTAAGATAAAAATCTGAGGCTCCTCTTCTGACTCAGTCTTTGATCCCCACCTTTTTTACAATTCTTATTGGAGAGCTTTGAAGTGGTAAACCAGCTTCTATTGAATTGATAATTTCCTCCCTTGATAATTGAAGAAGCCTTAATCTTAAACAAATGCTGATTCCATACTCAGACTAAAACCTGAGTCTTTAGTCTGTATGCAGATTTCAATTGATGAGCATCTCCATAGGATATTTCCTCTCCCGGAATTATAACCTGCTGAATTGGGGTTTGGAATTTGACCATTTGTCTTTGCATTTGTATTCTTTGAACTTCAATGGATTGTACGTGATTTATTGCCCCTTACCAACTGTGACTTCTTCTTTGAGAAAGATATATAATAAACTTCCATGCCCACAGAATTTGGAACAGCATGGGCTAACCACTAGTCTAGTTGTTCTCATTTTCTTTCTCCTGCCTTAACCATCCTATGCCACCACGCCGCTCAGGACCCCTAAAAAATCATATAGAGGCATGGCCCCCTATAGGGGAAAAGTTAATATCCAATGTATAAATGTGAATCAGGTATGGAATGTGTTTATTCCCAATCAGAAAAAGGATTGCTAAGCTTCAAAAAAAATCATGATCTGTATTACAGAATGACTAATTTGTCTTTACTGATACAATCTATTAGGAGGCTAATATCTCAAGCCTCTTTGTTTTTTGTTTGTTTGTTTGTTTGTTTGTTTCTCAATCAATCAAGAAACTTTTATTAAGCACCTACCATGTGCCAGGCAGTATACTTAGGATACAAAGTACTTGGGATACAAAAAAGAAGTCCTTGCCCTCAAGAGCTTACAATCTAATTGGGGCAGATGGGGACTTACAGTTTAATCTCATACTAACACAAAAATTCTTTCTACCACAAAACCCTGACTCTGTGTTCCACCGATACAGTCAGTCCTTTCAAGGAAACCAGACTGCTGATGTTATTGTCCATGTCCTGTTGTCACTGGCAAAAGATTGTGCCCCAGTGACTGAACTAACTTTGAGCCCTCTCTACCAACCTCACTAGTTGCTCGGAGATTCAAATGATATAATGACTCTGGACAAATCTGAGTCATAATGTGGGAATGTTAAGCTCCATCTCAAGTCTCTTTGGGACATAAATAGTTTTTACAAGTCAATTTACTAATCAGTTTATATTTGCTTCACCTCTATTGAGCATGACCCAATTAAACTAACCTTTCCCTCTCCCTTTCTGTTTCTTTATTTCTCTGACTCTCTCTCTATCTCAGTCTGTCTTTCTCTGTCTATTTGTCTGTTTCTCTCTCTCTCTTTCTCTGTCTATATCTCTGTCTCTCTGTCTGTCTCTCTTAGGCTATATCTCTGTCTCTCTCTTAACTACTAGTCTGATCCCTAAGCGGCTATAACTATAAAGACTCCCTTTTGGTTCCTGCTCACTCTTGTCACTGCTGACAGCACTGGCCTACCAAAAGAGAGGAAACCCAAAAAGGGTAACAAGGACAGACAGGGGTGCCAGTCCTGGGAAACAAGTGGATAACATTGCCATAAACCCAGAAGAGGGGAAAACATTGTTTTACCCCATGTCACACTGGTCATCTGGGAAGTTTCAACCAAAGAGGGCTACCTACAACCAAAAAACCATCCAAGATCACACCATTCTAGAGCTCCAAAAGGTTCTTTTGCTGGGTCACCACATAGCCTCAAACAAGAAGTTCACCACCCCAAAAACCAAGAAAGAAGTTGGTTTATTCTTGGAGTCTCCAGAAGTTTCCAGGGAGCTCTGGGTAGCCTTTAAAGGCGCCTTCAGCACTACTATAATCCCCTTGTTAGCTATGCTATCAAAAGTTAAAATGAGCCTTCCTCTCAAGAGGTTTTCATTATTTTCATTATTATTTGGTCAAAACATTTTTCTTTCCAGAGCCAGGAGGAATAATAGTTCCTCTCTCTTTCTGAACCTTCTAATGGATGACATTATCAGCTACATTCTGGTTTTGTTTGTTTTTAAGCATAGAGAGCCCTCCAGCAGATGTCAGGATGGTTGAAATCCCCCATTATTCCTATATCCCTCCTCCGTTATATTATACACATCAATTATGCAAGGAGTTCTAACATACCAAAACGTATACAAACAATAAAACTAACCTATGTCTCAACTGTGTTCTATCTAAAACTAATATATGATATAGAATAAATTTACCAAACATTTAATTTGGACATCACATCCAAAATGCCCATTTTAGAAATTGTCCTAGGAATATTGAGCTTGGTCAATAGAGTGTTGGGCTTGGAGTTAGGATGATCTGAGTTTAAATCTGGCTTCAGACACTGACCAGCTATCCTTGGGTAAATCACTTAACCTCTGTTTGCCTTAGTTTCCTGAACTGTAAAATAGGAATGAAAACAGTCCCTATCTTGCAGGATTGTTGTGAGGATCAAATGAGACAATATTTGTAAAAAGCTTAGCACTGTGCTTCGTAATATAGAGGATACTTAATAAATACTTCTTTTTTCCTTACTTCTTCCCTCCCTTCTTTCCTTCTTTCTTTATTCCCTTTCTTTCTCCCATTCTTCTTTTTCATTCCTCCATTCCTTTCTTCTTTTCTTCCTTCCTCCCTCCTTTTCTTCTCTCCTTTCCTCCCTCCATTCTATCCTTCCTTCTTCCCTTTTTTTCTTGCTCCTTCACTCTCCTCTCTCTGTTCCCCTGTCTTTATTAATGAATGTGTCCCTGCAGAAAGCTAAAACATTAGAACTCACTGACTTAATCATTCCTTTTCAAAAAAGAGCTTGCAGATCTCCTAGCCAAAAAAAAAAAAAAAAAAAAATTAAAAACACTGGCCTAGTACTAAGGAGATCCCAGTTCCAGACTAGACTACTAACTAGAAACTTTAGGCAAATAACTTAATTTTAATTGAAATACAGGTTTGGAGACTCAGACTCCCCTGACTCTGTTCTTCAGGTTGATCCCCCTTTCTGCCCTTCCTCTCCTCCCACATCAAATGCAGCTTTGAAGGGGAAAGAAGACATGAAAGAATAGCCTGAAGGAAAGAGGAGGAAGGACGAGCCTGCCCCATTCCTTGGTTTAGGGGAACTCTGGGCCTGTTTGTAGTCTGAATGCCTAAAGGACAACCTCAGAGATTACAGTGTCCCACCTGGTTCCTTCTCCCCCCAAACCTCCCTCTCTCAACTCTGCCTTCTTTTGTCATGGTGGAGCCTGAGGTTCAGGAGCAGAAACCAAGAGATGAATGGGTAAAATTGTACAGCTACTAATCAGAAGTCCTGAAAAGTGGGGAGAGCTTCTCTTTGTTGAGCACCTACTATATGCCTGGCACAGAAGAGTACCCTCCAGTTGGAGGGCCAATTTTGCTGAAGCATCCCCTTGAATTCCCCATCTTTTAAGCCTCTGGAACCCTGGTGGTAATGTAGATGTCATTGTCCTTCATATCCAGAGCTGACACTCCTGGAGGCATTACCCAATTTCATGTGTCAAAATTCCCACCGTCAGCATGACTTAAGCTTCTGCTATTTATAGCAGCAATGGCTTACAGTCTGCATTAATGCAACATTTTACATTAAATGAATTTTTGAGATAGGAATTGCCTCAGAGAAGCACCCTGAGTCTCTTGCATATCCTCAGTCTAGTCAAAGCTCCCTGTGGGAGTTCAATGAAGGGAAGTAGGTATTATTATTTATCCCACCCACCTTTGCTCTCCCCCATCAGCCCCAGTTGAAATCAGTGATACAAATGATGCCCTACCATGTGAAAGGTTGGTCCACATAAGGTCTTCTCTGATTTCTTTTCTGACTTTAGTCCTGGTGATGAAGGACACTGGATGAATGAACAGACCTACAGGCTACTATTCTCTATAATTAAGGTAATGGTCTATGAATGAGTCACCATGAACCCAGTAATCTGCAGGGGTGCAGAGTCTCCTCACTGGCCCTGGCCATTCTTAACTTTTACTACAAGCAATGGTGCCTGTCCATCAGTCAACATTAGCCGAGTGACATTGGGAGCTGAGTGGGATAAGTGGGATAGCAAAGAGAAAGAGAGAGATCTTGTCTTCAAGGAGCCCAGAACCTGTCGGATCAGTTGTTCAGATTGTTACAGTGTCAACTTCATTTCAGTTGGATCGTGGAACACTGACTGAATAATAACTAAATCTGGTTTGTTCAAATAGTTTTGTCACAGTTCTTTTCCCCATTCTATGTGGAAGACACGACAGCATAGTGATGGGGGATTTTAATTATCTGGATGACTGCTGAAACTTTCTCTCTGCCCAAAGCAGGACAGCTAAAAATATCTTGGCTTGCCAAGACAGAGAAACTTGAGGAGGAGAAGCGACCCTGCCATCTTGGATTTTGTGATAGAGAGGAAATTTGAAAATAGTTTGGCATGTACCCTAGATTTTGGTAAAGAAGATTATAGAACCCAGAATTAGAGGTAGGGACTTCTTTATAGGATATCTAATCCAATAACATCATTTTGCTAAAGAAACTGTCCAGAGAAGTGAATTGACTTACCCCAAATAACACAAGTACCAAATAGCAGACTCCAAATTTGATCCAAGGACCTCTGATTCCAAATTCACCATGAGGTACAGAAGAAGGCTAAGTAGAGTTTCTGTTGAATAAGTCAGCCAGTAAGGAATAAGAAGCTCTCAAGGATGGAATTCTGAAGACAAGTCAATAATTCCATTGAAAAGAAAAAAAGGGGGTGTTCTAAAGAGGAAGCTGTAGATGAGGACTACAGATTTTTTAAAAACACATTTGGAAGATGGAAGCAATGACAAGTAATAGAAGACAAATACAGCTATGATCTTATAAGAATAATGTTAATAGAATAAACTTTGATCCAAAGAAGAGATACTTTGCAGAGTTGGGAGACTGAAGGTTTACAGTGATTCCCAAAGTGGGCACCACCGCCCCCTGGTGGATGCTGCAGTGATCCAGGAGGGCAGTGATCCAGGAGGGCGGTGATGGCCACAAGTGCATTTGGGGGTGGTGAATAACTGTAAGGGGGCAGTGATAGTAAGTGACAGGGGGTGCTAAGTAATATTTTTTTCTGGAAAGGGGGTGGTAGGGCAAAAAAGTTTGGGAACCTCTGTTTTAAAACATAATGTCAGGTGTTGTGGATATGCTGGTGATTTTGCTGAACTTTTTTTTCCCTTCTTTAAAATTCTGCTATAAGGGATAGCTCTTTGAGATAGGTATTGGGGAGGAATATATTGGTAAATATAAGTAATATTAAAAATAAAAGATGTTAATAAAGTTTTACCTTCAAAATGAATAATTAGGGGCAACTAGGTGGCTCAATGGATGGAGATCCAAACCTGGAGATATGAGGTCCTGGGTTCAAATCTGTTTCAGATCCTTCCTAACTGCATGAATCTGAGCAGGTCACTTAATCCCAATTGGTGAGTGCTTTCCACTCTTCCACTTTGGAATGGACACTTAGCATCCACTCTAAGACTGAAGGTAAGGTGGTTTAAAAAATATATATAAATAATTGCCCAGCATAGCATATTTTAGCTATATGTCCCAGCTAACAGAGGCAGAGGTCAGCAGACCTCCTGAACTGGAGAGTTTAACTACACTGGATTAAGTCAATCCAGTGTCCACACTAAATTCATCAATATATGGTGAGCCCTCAGGAGTATAGGAATCCTGGGTTGCCTAAGGTCAGAAATGGAGCAGGTCAAGGATTCTATGCCTATTACCGGAGAATCAGTCCCATGGATAGCTCCTATACTTTTAGCCTAGATGAGATAGGAAGATGCCTTCTTTAATATTCATCATAATAGTCATGAGTGTGTATAATTGGAATTTGGGAGATGCCATTTAAAAGTATATATATATATATATATAACTCAATATATATATATATATATATATATATATATATATTTTCTATGGACATGTGGGGACTATCAAACTACATTTCCCGTGATCCAACGGGTTTCCAGTTTCCGGTTCTTTGGGCGTGGTGACGCAGGCATCCCCACACATAGGACAGTTTAAATGGGAGGAGAACGGAAAGTAAGGTCCTCTTGACCTTCCTGAGCGCTGGCTAGAAAATGGGCTCCGGCGGTAAATATAAAAGATAGGCACGGTCTTATATATATTTTACCAGCATGGCCATGGCTTTAATTAAACTACTAATTTATATTATTATATCAGTCTTTATCATTTTTAATCGTAACAAGTGCTAAAGTTTAGAATGAACTGGTGTGTAAAACTAAGGATTCGAAAAAAAGAGGTTTTGTAACTATATGGCGAAACCAAGAGGATCAAAATTGGAACGATGCCATTGCTTGAGATGGATGGGACAATGATAAAAGACAACAGAGAGGAGATAGACATGTCCAGCTCTTATCTTGCTTCTTCTTTCACTGCCAGGGAGAATGATCACTAGGTTGGGAAGGGCAGAATATAAAAAGTTAACAGGGAATTGATACTCAAAGTTAGTCAGGAGATCTTACGATTACTTCATTGCCTCTGATGAGGGCAAGTCAGCAGATCCAGACAGATCACAGTCCAGGTTATTGAAAGAACCTGAGCATGTAGTTGTAGATGTGAGCAGTCTTTGAAAGAGCCTGGAAAATGCCACAAGATTAGAGAAGGGCTAATGTTCAAATTTCCAACAAAGGGAAGACGGTGAAGTCTACTAACTCTTGGCTAGCAAGTTTAACTTTGGTTTCTGGTTATATTCTTGAATGTATTACTAACGATGATTGGTGACCAATTAGCAAAGGAAGCAGTGATCACAAAGAGTCATCATGGCATCATTAAGAACAGGTCATGTCAGACTAATCTCATTTCCTTTTCTTGACAAGGTTACTAGACTGGTAGGAAGGGGAAATGGAAAGGATTAAGCATTTACATATTGCCAGGCACTGTGCTATGCACTTTACAAATATTATCTTATTTTATCTCATGGATTTGGTAGATCAGAGGAATGCTATATATGATAAAGTTTGCCTTGATTTCTGAAAAGCATTTGACAAAATCTCTCATGCTACCCTAGTTGACCTGATGAAGAAACATAGTACAGATGGACATGTGGTTACTAGACTGAGAAGTAGCTGATTGACTGAATCTAAAGAGTAGTCATTAGTGTTTTGAAATTAGCTTGAAAGGAAGTTTCAAGGGATCTTGCTCTGGGTTCTGTGTTCTTCAACACTTTTATCAATAACTTGGTTAAAGACCTAGTTGAGAGGGCAGCTAAGTGGCTGAGTGGATTGAAAGCCAGGCCCAGAGATAGGAGGTCCTGGGTTCAAATCTGGCCTCAGATACTTCCTAGCTGTGTGGCCCTGAGAAAGACACAAAACCCCCATCGCTTAGTCCATACCACTCTTCTGCCTTGGAACCAATGCACAGTACTAATTCTAAGATGGAAGATAAGGGTTAGAAAAGAAAAAAGATAAGGGTTAGAAAAGAAAAAAGACCTATTTAAAATGCCTATCAAATTTTCAGATAACCTAGAGCTAGGAGCAATAGATAGCATGTTAAATAACACTCAGGACTCAAAAAGATCTCAGCAGGTTAGAACTGAAAGCTGCATCTAAGAAAATGAAATTTAACAGGAATAAATGTACATTTGTATTCAAAAACTCAGCTTAATAAGTATGATATCAAACAAGAATAGGAATTGATACTTATATGGTACTTTAAGGTTTGAGAAACAGTTTATTTACTACATTATCTCATTTGAGCTTCACAGCAGTTCTGTAAGGTAGGGACTATACTATAGGTAATATCAGTCCCATTTTATAATGAGGTTAAGCGATAACAGTTCAAGATCTGGAAGAAGGGGATCAAAATATGGTGGAAGGAGGGTAAGTTTGATATGCAGCCTAAAAGGTTCAAAAATAATGAACTACAGAGTCCTCATATCCAGAACTGTAATTGTGCCTATATAAATACCAGGAAGCTAACAGTCCTGCTGTATTCCACCTGGTCTGATCACATCTGGAACATTGTACTCAGTTCCTCAGAACCACATTTTAAAAATATTAATAACATGGGAAACATCCAGAGGAGGGCCGACAGGATGATAAAGGGCAGTGATGGAATGGAGGACTGATTGTTAAATTTTCATTGTGAGTATTTTTACCTTGAAAATTGTCAAATGCTACCAATTAGATCCTAGTTTATTGTTTTGTTGATTTTCTGGGCTTAAGAAAGTGATGGAGAAAATGTTGTAGCGCAGATGAAACTTAAGCGTGTCCTAATTACAATCCACCACCACCCCACCCCTGAAAATTTGTTGTTAAACATTTGCTAGCACATCCTTGGTGGATACTCCAGATCATGCCTTATGATAATTGATTGGAAGAACTGGGGAATGGATATTTGGTCTGGAGAAGAGAAGGCTTAGAGAATGTGGTAGCCATCTTCAAATATTGAAAGGATTTTCATGTAGAAAAGAGGTAGAACTTTTTTCTGCTTGGCCTCAAAAGGTAGGACAAGATGTAATAAAGATGTGTCAGCTTAAGCAAATCACTTAACCTCCCTGAACCTCAGTTTCTTCATCTATAAAATGAGAGGGTTGAACTAGCTAACCTTTAAGGTCCATTTCAGCTCTAAAATCTCTAATCCCATGATCCTCTGCCATTCAATTCCCATTCCCACACAGTTATGCCTTAGCATCACAGTATATAAGAACCTTTTAACCAAGAATTTTTTATCTAAAGAAAAGGATGAAAATCATCTGAGTATTCTGCTCTAAAGACTATTGGCGGCTATGACAGTATCTAAAAAGAGTTTCTTTATCCCTTTTTTCCTAAAGAAAGATTGAGCCTGAGATACATGCAGTGTCCACACCTTGTAATGCTGTCTCTGCAAAACTGGCTAAACCAGGTTGAAGGTAACCAACAGGCCTTGAACCCATTGGTGAGTTAGCAGGGTGTCTACCACAAACATGTAATAGCTTTCCCTGGCACAAGAGGCAGATTAAAACAATTCATTCCAGCTTCAATGAAGGTGGCTGAAGCAGGCACTATAGAGCGCTAAAAGCTAGGTCAAACATCAAAGAGGCCAAGGTCATCCACTTCATTCCAGCCCATCACCAGCCATCTTGACTTTTGTCTTGCCACTGGACTAACCTGACTCTGGAAGAGTGAGTGAGACTAACAATTTTGCACATCTCTACCTCACTTATATCCAACTCACACACAAGTCAAGACATCATGGACCTCTTCAAAAAGGAAGAATGAACACAAGTCTAAGGTGAGGTGAGCGAATGTACCCAGGAGAAAATGGAGGTTCTCAGAGGTATGAATAAGAGAGAAGGGGAGACGAACCAGTGTGTTAGATTTGAGCTCAGTGCTCCTGAGCCCCAAATATGGCTGCTGCCCATGCCCCTAACTGGGGGTGAAAAACTGGGCAAAGAGGAGGACTGAGCAATAAATACAGAGGTCATCTGGAATGGACCAAAAAAGATGGAAGATACCTAATTAAACTACTGGAGCTCCAGTTCTTATACCCAATCTACATGATATTCCTCATTTCTCTAAGAGTCTGCTAATTTTCTTCAATTGCCAATTCTTTGGAGAGGGGGAAGGAAGGAGAGAAGTGAAAAGAGGTAGAGGAGGAGAAGAAAGAGAAGAAGGGGTAGGATCTGGCTTAGGGTATAGGGAGTACATTGGCGATAGTGTTTCCACAAAGAAGCCAGAACTGGGACAATTCCAGTTGCCTTTTGGGGTTGGGTTATAAATGTGTTATTAGAGCATTGGGAGCAGAACATGGGGGAAAGGGTATGTATAAAGCATACATATACATCATTGTTTGTGAAGTTTTGAAGGAGAAAGGACAGAACATCACAATGGAAGCTTCTGAGCCAACATGCTTCTATCTGTCCTCCTGCCATTGTCTACATTAGATATTTGACCTCAAGGGGAGCTCCATGGGCCTTATTAGCTTCTGAGGTTTTAGATAGTCATTGCTGGGGTTGGAGAAATAGGCAGAAAACTTTCAGGACCCTAAAATAGAGTTTCCAGAACCCTATAAGTAACAATGCTAATCTTCCAGTGTCCCCAGAAATATTAGCTGTCTTGGTAGAAAAGACCCTTCTGCCTAGCTCAGCATTCACTCATGCCAAAGTGATTGTGTCTTTCACCCATATTACCCATTTCCCTAAGAAGTATCGTGAGGTGCTCATCACTTTACTACAGACAGGGTGATGGGAAATAGGAGATCAATCATAAGACACTAAACTCCCAAACTGACTCTTGCTAAAAGCTGGCACAGTGGTGAGAAGACTAAAAAGAAGGGAAAAATCAGACTCCAGTATGAGTTTTATTTAAAGAAATTAATCTAATAAAACTGTTTTTTAATTATTTAAAATATTAACTATTACCATTAAGGCCTGAACCTCTGAAACACTACTGGATCTGGGAAGAACGAGGGAGGAGTATCATTCCACTATACATAATATATTATGATTGGCACCTACTTAAAGAACCCAAAACTTGACAGTAAAGGGTGAAGTCACCTATATCATTGGGTCAAATTTCTGACAAGGTAAACCTGTTACATGTGTCAGAGATTCATTACTCAGCAGGAATTGGAAGAGAATTAGACTAGCCACCAGGAAATTTGGGTTCTAATTGCCTTTTGGCTAAGAAAGATCTTAGGAAAATCACTTGACTTCTCAAGATTTCAATTCTCTTTGTGTGAAGTGAGGTAGTTGGAAAAGAATAGAACAGAATATATTTATATTGGCTAATAATCATAAGGTCCTTTACACTTCATTGAATTCTTACAGCGATCTTGTGAAGTACGTAAAACAAGTATTATTTTACAGAAGAAATAGCCTTAGAAGCTAAGTGATTTATTGAAGGGCACACATAAGTGACAGAGCTGCTACTGGAATAAGATCTCAAAGACATAGAAGCACTTGGGAATAAGTAAAAATGTTCTGACTCTAACTCCAGGGTTTTTTCCCCACTGTATCATGGACTAGATCAGTACTTTTTGGCCATTTTAAGCATGAATAGCCCTTTCAACCATCTCATAACTTTATGGGCTTCCAACACCACAGCAGTTCATTCATATTGCATGGTTTTATGTAAGCTAAATAAAGATCGCTCTAATGTTTAGTGCACATATGAATTCTAGGACCCCTTGTAATAAGTGCAAAGGCCTCAGGGATCCAATAGGTTGGTGAAAACCAGTGTCCTTTTCTAGCTATCTCGTTATTATCTTCCACACTCTACATTTCAAAATGGACTACAGCATTCTCTTTTTATTATATCTTCATACATTCATGCCTTTGCTCATACCATTCTCGATAACTAGAATGCTGTCCCTTCAATTCTTTGCCTATTGAATTCCTAGTCAGTCGACAAACATTTAAGTGCTTACTAGAGCCAGTCACAATGCTAAGTGCAAAAACAAAGGCAAAAACCATCCCTCTCTTCAAGGAGTCCTTATTCTCCAACTGGGGAGATAGCATCCAAACAACTACATATATATATATATAAAATATATGCAGGATAAAAGAAAGATAATCTCAGAGAGGAAGGCAATAGCAGTAAGAGAAATCCAGAAAGGTTGGATTTCATCTGAGACTTGAAGGAAGCCAGGAAATAGTGGACAGACAGTGAAAATGTATCAATTAAAGCCCATCCTCCTTGAATCTCTTCCATGATTGCTCTAGTCAATAATGACCTTTTCCCTTCATGTAATACTTTGTTTTGTATCTTTCTGATGCAAATTACTATAATACATGAATTGAGGGGTATTTGTAATACTTCTTCTCCTGAAACTTTATTTGACTTACATTTCTTTCTTTCTGTTAATGGTAGTATCATCTTCTCAGTCACCTACGTTCAAAATATTGGAGTCATCCTCAACACTTCCTTCTTGTCCAATTAGTTGCCAAGTCCTATAGATTCTACCTCCTCATTTTGAATGTGCATAGCTTCCATCCTAGTTCATCCCCTCTCACCTGAATATTGTAATAACCTCCTACTCAGGATTCTTGCCTTCGGATTTTCCCTTTTCCACATTTGTTCTCTTCAGAGAAACCAAAATCATCTTCCTAAAAGTACAGATCATTCACCTGCTTGGAATCTTTCAGTGGTTCCCTAACATTTCTTCTTTTAAAAAAAAAAACCCTTACTTTCTGTCTTAGAATGGATACTAAGAGTTGATCCTAAGACAGAAGAGTGGTAAGGGATAGGCAATAGGGGTTAAGTAACTTGCCCTGGGTCACACAACTAGAAGTGTCAGAAATATATTCCTTAATCCAGACACTTCAGACCCTCTACAGTTTGATTCCAGTCTCCTTTCTGACATTATTTCCCATTACTGCTTCTTCATTTATTCTAAATTCCAGCCAGTTTCGAACTCTAGGTGCTCCTAGTCATAACTCAAATGGCACTGTTGATGGCCCCATGCATTTATTCACTTCATCTCCCATTCTTGGGATGTATTCCCTTATCATATCCTCTTGTCATATCTGCTTTGTCCTTCTCCGGAAACTCTCCATTGTTAGTATTCTTCCCCTTCTCAAATTTTCCTAGAGTATTTTGAGTTCTCTCTTGGTCCCTTTCCTCTCTACTTTGTATCACGCTTATCCATGGATGTGTTATATTTCCCCAGTGGAATCTAAGCTCTCTCGAGATAGGAATAATTCCATTTTTATCTTTGTGTACCTGATAGGTTACCATGAACCCCGAAGATAGTTAATAATAATTTAATTATTTGAATTGGATCTATTGCAGATCAGAGTATGCTATCTTCCATGTTAGTTTATTTACATTTTTATTGGGGGGAGGTTTTATATGAATATTTTCTTGCAACAATGGCCAGTATGGAAGTCTGTTTTGCATAATAATACATATATAATCCAGATTAAATTTCTTACCATCTTGAAAAGAGGGGAGGAAAGGGAATGAGGGAGACAATTTGAATCTTATAATTTCAGAAAACAATATGTTGAAAATTATTATTAAGTGTAATTGGGAAAATAGAATATCTTTGAATAAAGAAAAAAGAATTGGATCTGTGTTGATATCTTATTTCCAATAAGACTATTCTTCTTAAATGCAGAGGCCATGTCTTATCTAAGCTTTCTACCTGAGTGCCCTTGCATGGAGCTCTGCATGCATTGACAATTAATAAATGTTTGTTATTGCTATCATTTTCCCAATTCTAACATTCTATGTCTTTTGAACAAGGGAACAACAGAAGCCTTTTTGGAAAAGGAATATTTTGCCTCTTTCTGATATTAGTATGTCTTTCCTCCCTTAGATAGGGAAGTCCTTAAGAACAAAGACCAAACCTCTTCATTCAAATTGCTTTTTTATTCCACTTTTAAAATGTTACCATGCCCTTGAGGATACTAGTGATATCCTATTTTACATATAAACCAGTAATATATCTTTTTTTTCTCTATTTGTAATTCTGGTCAACCTGCTGAGGGTAATTTACAAAGGGGTCCTTAGTAAGGATATGATATAACCTATTATCTGCATCAGAAAGAAAACAGCTCTCTTCCATTTATTTTTGCAAACACTGCCCAGAAGTAGCAAAATTGTGGAAGGGACCGTGACCAAAAAACAGGAAAAAGAAAGGTAGAAAAGATGGCCAAGACCAGCTTTACTCATAAAGTCCTAGTATGGTCAAAGGTGGTAGTAATGCTATTTCTCTTATTAGTTGACATTTATGTAGTGCTTTAAGTTTTCCAAAAACATTTTGTATATTTTACCCCATTTGATCCCTCTTAATACTAATATTTTCCTTCTGTTGATTATCTCTAGTTCCTCCCTGTATATTTCTTGTTTTTAGTCAGTTGTTTGCATGTTTTCATGTTAGAGTCCTTGAGGGCAGAGACTGTCTTTTACCTCTCTTTATATCTCCAACACTTAGTCCAGTGTCTGGAACATAGCAGGATTTAATAAATACTAGTTTACTGACTCATCTGCACAAGGCTGTGCTTTGGGATTCACATCATTCATAAGGTCCCAGAAACTACCCTAGTTTTAAAGTACTTTCTTGATCAGAATCCATTCAAAAATCCAGCTCATGAAGGATATCCCTCAACTGGGAAATGGTTGAACAAAATGGGGTATATGCTGGTGATGGAATACTATTGTACTATAAGGAATGATGAACAGAATGATTTCAGAAAGAGCTGGAAATACCTAAATGAACTGATGCAGAGTAAAATAAGCAGAACCAAGAAAAGTACATAGTAACAGCAATATTGTGGGACAATCAAATGTGAAAAATTTTGCTACTAACAGCAATACAAAGATCCAGAATAATTCTGAGGGACTTATGACAAAGAATATTATCTATCCACCTCCAGAGAGAGAACTGTTGGAGTAGGAATGCAGATGAAAACATATGATTTATCACTTATTTATTTGTTTGGGGGGTTGGTTTTATAAGATTATCCTCTTATAAAAATGAATAATATCGAAATGGGTTTTGAGTGATAATAAATAAATGAAAAAAAACTCTAGTTTAAATACCCCTTCTAAAGTGCTTTCTTAGACTAGTCCAACCAGAAGTCACATTAATCCAAAGAAAAAGACATTTACTCAAATAATATAGCAAAAGCCAAAATGATTAGAAAGATCCTCCAGATATTCCAGGGGTATGTTCTCCTACAAGTTTCCATTCTACCGATGTGAGAGACACACAAAAGGAATGTGTGTGACCAAAGACACAAATGGAGAGGAAACCCAAATAGGAAACACCTGTGACTGTAGAACACATATAAAGAGGTACCATAAGTAGAGAATGCTCTTGACCAGAAAACACAAAAGCCTGGGATAACTCCAATCTCTGGTGCCAATGTCCCCAGATGCTGTAACCATACTACTTTCTCCTGGGCTTCTCCACTCAACAACTGCCCATCTGTTTCTTTAATGAACTGCTGCTCTCTCCTGGCCCCCAGACTATCTTCAGTACTGAAGCAGCTTCTTTCGCAAAGGGGGAGGGAGTGTGCTAGTTCTTTAGCTTGACTCTCAAAGGCTGACTTTAGCTCTTTTATGAAGCAAACCACAGCCAGCCACAGTGAGTCAACCAACTAAAGTCTCAGACACTTCTAAGTCTTTCCTTTAAACTTGTTTTTACTCTTATCTGAGTGATAGCCTCAAATGCCCTTTAATTCCTCCAGTATCCCCAAATCACTGGTCTGGGAGCCCCTTCAAGTCATCACAGGACTTCTATTTAGCAAAACTCCAAAGAAGTTCCAGTAAGGACATTCCTTTCAACCCTCCTCCCTCCCACTCCCAATACCTCTGGTTTCTCTGAATGTTCAGCTTGAAAACAAGAACAAAAAAGGGTCAGGTGGCATTCCTGCATCTTCTTCTCCTTTGCCTTAATTCCTACCAGCAGCCACTGATCTTATCTCCATTTAATAAATGAGGAAACTTGGGCTCATAGAAGTTAAAGGGCTTGCTTACCCATTATTACTGCCAGAACCAGGCTTTGCAGTGAGGTCTTTCTGGACTCCAAGGCCAGTGCTCTTCACATCACACTATTAATTAAGCCAAAACAAAGCATCATTGCAAAATTTCCTCTTATATCAGTGGCTCCTCCTCCTGCTAAGCCATCCCACATAAGCTAAGAATTTTAATTCCACTCTCTTAGCCCTGCTAAAAGCAGGATACTTCCCATTCTACATTTTATTTGATTGTGCCACCATCAAAGCAGTTGGGGCTTCCACTGAACATTTTCTTTCTCTTTGTTCAATTTCCCTGTGGCTCCCTCACCTCAGGTACTTGTCTTAGGCAGGGCTGAACTGAGCACTCATTCCAGTCTGGTAGAGAAGCTGGTGGGTGGGGAGTCTAGAGTCCCAATGTACAATTAAAAGGTATTAGGCATTAAATCCTAATCCTTCACACTCCCAGGTGTCTTTAGAGAATAATGATGTAAATACTACCAGATACAAATACGAGGTAGCTGCCAAAACTAATTCATTTCTCAAAATCCTTCTTGTCCCTCTTAAACTATCCCTGAGTTCTCTCTCATGCCTGCCCTTCTCCTCCCACCCCTTTAATGGCATCCATTCAGCCAGAAAGTCAAAGGAAACTCAGTTCATAAAGGTGGTGCCTGTAATGAAAAGAAAAATGAATATTTTGTTCAAGGACCTTGATGTAGATGAGGCAAGAGAAAAACAAAGCTTAAAAAGTATTTATTAAAAAGTGCTTTGATTCAGGATATTGTTAACAAGAAAAGTTATTACTTCGTCCTTGATACTTTGCCCATATCCATACTCTCTGTAACTGCAAGGCTACCATCACCCTAAATGTCTTACCCAGACCTTTTGTGGTATTCCCTTTCACAAATGTAACTCAATTGGGGCAAATCTCCTTGAACCAAGTACTTGCATGGCCCTGGCTTGAGAATCTTGGGCAATCAGTGTATTATTCTAAGTGAAATTCAACCTCTGAGAGGCCTTCAAAGAGCAGAATACTGGAGGCATAAAAATCAGTTTCACAAAAGTATATTGGGATGGGGAATAGCTAGATGGGTGGAGAGCCAGGCCTAAATACAGGAGGTTCTGGGTTCAAATTAGACCTCAGACACTTCCTAGCTGTGATTCCCCTACTGCCTACCCTTACCATTCTTCTGCTTTGGAATCAATATTTGTATTGATTTTAGACAGAAGGTAATGGTTTGGTGTGGAGCTTTTTTTAAGTATATTGGAATGGAAGCCCTCAGCCCTGAACACAAATTCAATAGACAAGTGACCCAGTATAGACTCCTCTTTACCAATTTCTTCAGCTCACCCTAATTCCAACCCAACACTTGGAGACAGTAATTCTGGACCAGAAAAGGAGGCCAGTGGCTTGATATAAAGAAACTAGAAGTAGCAAAAGAATCATCAAGAGGGCCTGGTTTTAGTTTCTGTTCTCTGTTAACTCCTTGTATAGCCTTTGGAAAGTCACTCCACAATGGTGATAACTATAACAATCACACACACACACACACACACACACACACACACACACACACACACAAGCCCACACATCTCCTTACAACAGACCCCAAAATTCCTAGTCTCTTGCTACAGCCCTCTGGACTCAAGTTTCCTTATTTATAAAAACTAGACTAGAGAAGTAGTTTTCAGTCTTTTTGGTATCGGCACTTCTTTACACTCTTAAATATTATTTACTTAATAATAAATTAATTTTGTAATAAAATAATTAAATTAAAAAATAATTAAGCTTTGCTTTATGTAGATTCTATCAATATTTACCACATTAGGAATTTAAATGGACAAATATTTGTAATATTTATTTATTTGTTTAAAATAACAAATTAATTACATGTTAACATAAATAGCATATAATATAGCTAATGTAGCTATGAAAATAGCTATATTTTCCAAAACAAAAAAATTAATGAGAATAGAATTTTTTTATATATTTTTGCAAACCTCTTTCACATAGGGTTTAACAGAGGGCTGTTGTATTCTCCTGTCTGCTTCTACATTCAATCTATTATAATATATGGTTTGGGTTGACGCATTTGAAGAAAAGATGGCCTCACACAGCTATGTAATTAGAAAAGAGAAGTCTTTGAATAGATAAATAATGTCAGTACTATTATGAAATACTTCAACTTCATGGACCCTCTTAAAGGTTCTTAGGGATCTCCAAGGATCCTTGGACCACATATTGAAAACTGTTGAAATTAGATGATCTCTTATGTCCTTTCCCAGCTCTAACTTTAGATGGTTTGTCCATTTTATGAGCTGCTTGGGCCCATTGTTTTTTCTGTCTGTATTTTGATCCCTTTCTCGGCTTGTCTACATTTCCTTGGAGACGCTGGGCATAGAAAGGAAATGAAACCAGAATCTACCAGTTGTTTTTTGTCAGCAGCCCTAATGTAGGAGGAAGTTGATAGCATTGGTTCAAATGAAGCTTAGTCCGTTTCTTTTAAAATATATCCATTCCATTCAGCTCTATAACCACGTGACTTGGCAAGAGGCCACAAAGCCACAAGATATCAAAACTGACAGTCTTATGGGTTTAGGCAGTTTTCTCTTAATTTTTTGTATTTGCTTGTATGTCTGTTATCAAAGAACAATTTAGCATCGGATCAGATCCCTGACTCTCAATCATTCTCTCAACCACTAAAAACCAGCCAGTTCTTCTCATAGTACTTGTGCATGGGCTTATTGAGTTCAGTTTCAAGTCATCTTACAGTCCACACCAACTCCAGGAAGGGTCTAGAGTAGTTAAAGTGGGCAAACAGGCTACCTAATGAGGTTGTCCCTCCTTCTCCAGAGATGGACTGAATGCTGTTGACCCCAGGTAGTAGGAGAACAGCTTTTGATTATATGTGTATGGTGGGTGAGGGAAGGAGTGATGTCATCCTACACATGGAAAAGGCTAAAAAGCTTGCTTTTAGAAAGTCATGATGCTAAAGTATGAAAGGGAATTCTTTATTCTCTGTCTTTTTTGAATTAATCAACCAAAAACTTAAACACTCCTACTTAACACTAAGGAATGGGGTTCAAGCTCCACCCTTTTAATTCAATCAGTCAGAAACTTGTGAATCCTTTGATAAGAGTTTATACCCTCAGAGGATGAGAGGTGGATCCCACAGACACTGCCCCCTGAGCAGTGCTAGGCAATTTGGAAGCTGTGATTGGCCCCTGTGAAGAGGGGAAGGGACAGGAAATGATGTGGGAAAAGGACTATAAAAAGTCAAGAACTTCCTGTCTGGGGGTCTTTGGCTTGGAGCTTTGGCTGGTGACTTCCTCTTGGAGGTGGCTTTGGACTCGGACCCCAGCTTTGACTTAGGACCTTGGCTTCTTGGACTACTCCTAGATCTTCCCCTTTGAACTTTGTCTTGGGTGAGTGAGTAGCTGGCCTTCTCTTCCTGGCTTCTGAAGAGATTAGTTCCATAGAGGTCTCCTTCTCTTGGAGGAGGCTGCATCATTGGAACCTTTGCATAAGACATCACTGGGTCCTCTGGCTAAGGGTTAACAAGCCCTGCTGGGGCTGAACTGGACACTGGAACAACATTTAGTGTGATAGGTTAGACATTTTCTCTACCCTCTTCTTACATTTCTCTACTTTCACTCTTTCCACTTCTTTGTAAATAAAAGCTATTAAAAGTCATTTTGACTTGAGCTACAATATTTTTTAATCAGCGGCCACAATATTACTTTAGAATTCTCATATTTTAGTCAAACCCCTAAATTGAATTCCTTACAAAAGTAAGTGCCCTGCTCCCTGATCTGTAGCGACCTCAAACATTCTGTAACTGACTGCCATCTGTTATCCCTGCATTAAGGACGTGTTTTGTTGATGGGGTGCCTAGCTGGAACTCGGGTGCCTCCAACAAACACTAACTGGTCTGGCTCTTCCCTGTGTGGTTACATTCTGGGCAAGGATAAAGGTTTCAGGTCTTCCCAATTTAAGGAAAACATCTAGCCTGTCCTCTGTTCTTTGCCCATTTTCATTTATGGTTATGACTTGGTGGCCTTGAAAGGTCAGTTGAGATCTGAGATTGGAGTCCATGCTGGAATTTGCCAGGAACCAGACAATGAGGAGTAAAATCCCAAGTGACCTTCCCTGTCCAGTCCAGCAGTATCAGAGATAAAGATGCCCACCAATCAGCTCTACTGAATTAGAAATGAACTTGGTACAGGAAAATGCTATGTAAAATCTACATTAAGGCAAAGCCCATTCTCCCAAGAAAAAAAGGGATATAAAAGGCAGATTGTGCCCTCAGGTGCAGGGGGAGGGAGAATGTTTGAACTCTGTTCTTACTGCATTTTTGAAATAAATATCCTTTTGTAGAGGGTGCAGCTAAGAGGCTCAGAGGATTGAAAGCAAGGCCTAGAGAGGGAAGGTCCTCGGTTCAAGTCTGGCCTCAGACACTTCCTGACTATGTGCCCATGGACAAGTCACTTAACCCCCATCGCCTAGCCCTTACCATTCTTCTGCCTTGGACTCAATACACAGTATTGATTCTAAGATGGAAGGTAAGGGTTTAAAAATATATAACCCTTTGTAAAAGAAAAGTGATATTAATAGGTTGAATGCAACTGAAATGCTAATCTCTAGCAGCTAACAATAGGGGAGAACACACTAGAGTGAGGGCTGGAATTGATAACATATTAGAAAAGAAAAAGTACCCCAATCCTTCAGAATCTTGAGTAGCCTCTCAGAACCCCTGGAACAAGTACTCTAGGAAAGTGAGTCCAGAGCCTTGCTACATGTACATTTCAGGTATCAACACCATCTTTGACCCTTATTTCCCATGGGCTGATTGCAATATAATTTTACTGTTGATAGAACTGTCTCAGGACTTAAAATGTTTTAGTAAGAGGAACTGACTAACATTTTGTAAGCGGCAAAAGTAGAAACAAATAGTTACCCAACGCCTGCTATGGGAAACTCACCAAGCTAAGACAAAATCAAGAATCAGTTTAAGAATTGAGTTTAAACATGCTGAGAAAAGAGCGGCCCAACAAACATGACTAAGATAATGTAGATCAGAATGATAACAACAAAAAAGAAACAATGCTATGTGGTTATGATTGTCAAATGTGACCACAAAGGAAAAAAATAAGGATAAAATACACCTCTCTTCTTTCTTTGAGGAGGTGGAGACAACGTGTGAAGCATTATATATGCTGCCAAACCGATGTTGGCTAATTTTGTTGAAGGGCTTCTTTTCTCTCCTTTTTTGTATTCATTGTTACAAAGACTGCTTCTGGGAAGTGGAACAGAGAGGGCATATTAATTTGGAAATATTGAGTCCCTGTCAGCTTTAAAGCATTTATTATTCCTATAATCCCATAGGAAGCTTCCAGTGGAAAAAATTCCCTTTACCTATGCCCCCTAAAGCAACAGCTAGTCAGTCAGACCAAGAGTCAGAGTTCAAATGTTACCTCTGAAACATCCTGGCTTTGTGATGCTGGGAAGATCCTCTCAGAGTCCATCAGTCATTTCCTAAAACCATAAATCAATACTAAGAGCAGAAACTGTTTTCTTCCTTTCTTCCTTCCTTCCTTTTTCCCTTTCTTTTTCTTCCTTCCTTCCTTCCTTCCTTCCTTCCTTCCTTTCTTTCCTTCTTTCTGTCTTCCTTCCTTTCTTTCTTTTCTTCCTTCCTTCCTTCCTCTCTTTTTTCTTTCTTCCTTTCTTTCTTTCTTTTCTTCCTCCCTTCCTTTCTTTTTTTCCTCTTTCTTTCTTTTTTCCTTTCTTTCTTTTTCTCTTTTCCTTCCTTCCTTCCTTTCTTTCTTTCTTTCTTTTTCTTTTTTACTTCCTTCCTTCCTTCCTTCTTTCCTTTCTTTCTATATTGTTTAGCCCAATGCATGGGTTGCATAATAAAGGCTGGTTGATTTTATTTGACAGTCAACATTGGGGTAAGAGTTTCTTCACTAAGGCTTCCCTGTATCAATAAAACCGCGAGTCCAGTCCAAACTTTATAAATTACTACTTTCACAATAGCCCAGTAAAGTAGGTAATATGAGTATTCTTTTCATTTCCTTACACTGCAAGTGAGCTTGACCTTCACACTAAGTGACTTGACCAACCCACTCTAAGGATTAACAAGAATCAAATCTTAGCCTTATGATTCTAAGCCCGGTGCCCTGTCCCCTTCACTCAAGTGTTATCTGTAAAAATAAGAGAAAAGCAAAGATAATCTGTAAGGTTTCTTTCAGGGCTAACCTTCTATAATTCAAAACTGCCAAAGGGCAATAGTTGAGAGCAGTAATTACTAACCTTTGGAAACTTATCAAGGGGGTGGATGTAACACGTCAGTGGCCAAGTTGTTATCAGAAGCCCTATACAAGCAGGCTGCCTTTCTCTGATTGCTCAGGACAGATTTGAGCCCAGTATTTAAAAAGTGACTTTTTAAACAATCCTTCTGTCGGTCTTAATAACACCTCTAAGACAGAAGGGCAAGGAATAGGCAAATGTGGTTAAGTGACATGCCCAGGATCACATAGTGTGATATTGGAAATTTGGGAGTCCTTGAACTAATTTTGAGGTCCCTGATCTAAACTTCCTGTGAAGCTCTTTCAAGCTACATTTCCCATGATTCCTGGCTTATGTAAATGATGCAGGCAATTACCTAATAACAGTAAACAGAAGGTTAAATAGTGAGTGCCTGGGTTGGTACTTCCTCTTTGTGATTGTGGAGCAGGAGCCAGGATGGGAGGAGCAGGTAAATGGCAGGTAAATGTGGCTTCATTTTCCTAAATGGCTATCAATAAACCCTTTGAAACCCTAATATTTTAAAATCTATCCTTTTATATTAATTTTATTTCTTACAATAGCTAGGAAGTATCTGAGGCCAGATTTGAGCCCAAGTCCTCTTGACTCCAGGCCTGGTTCTCTATCCATTGAACCACCCAACTGCCCTTCTGTCCACTCTTGTGTAACCTTGTATAAGTCATTCAACTTCCCTAGATTTCACTTTCTCTTCCTCTTCCTCCTCCTCCTTTTTTGCTCCTTTTCTCCTTTTTTTCCTCCCTTACCTTCTGTCTTATTATCAGTTCTAAGAAGAGTAGCAAAGACTAGGCAATTAGGGTTAAATGACTTGCCCAGGATCACATAGCTAGGAAGTATGAGGCCAGATTTGAACCCAGGTCCTCCCAACTCCAGGTCTACAGCTTTATCCTCTGTGCCACTTAGCTGTTCCCTCCCCCACCAAAAGCAGCTTTAAAATGAAACTAAATTAACTAAAACATAAACATAATTAGGAATGTCAGAAGGTCTTATTTCAAATGAGCAAGATTCCCTGGAAAGTAGCTGCCATTCATTTCAAAGAGAAGAATGAAGGGTCACTCAGTTGTGTGTGTGTGTGTGTGTGTGTGTGTGTGTGTATGTGTGTGTGCGTGTGTGTGTGTGTGTGTGTGTGTGTATACAAATTCCTGAGAATCTAGTTGATTTTTTTTTTCAGAATTTGGATTTACAACAAGGTAATATAATAGTAGTTAGGGCACTAGTCCTGGAGTCATGAAGACCTGAGTTAAAATCCAGCCTCAGACACTAGCTTACAAGTCATGCGACCTTATGTTTGCCTCGGTTTTCTCAATAGTAAAATAGAAATAATAATAGCAGCTACATCCCAGGGTTGTTGTGAGGACAGAATGAGATATTTGTAAAGTGCTCACCTCAGTGCGTGACACACAGAAGACCCTTAATAAATGATTGTTTCCTTTCTTTCCTCCTTAGAAAGGTATCTGTGGTCATTTGCAGCCAGATTTGAATGAAATTCCAGCTCTGGAATGAGTGGGTACCTGAATACGGACTGGACTCATGGGACCAGAAAGCTCTTCAAACATAGACCACCGCCATTTTCACCATCATTCCAGCACCCTAATTGATCCTACTTCATCTGGACCACTTGGACTCAGTTTTGCAAACTACATTTAGGGATTTATTCTTTCTTGCTCCAGGAGATTTCCATCTCCTCCACAACCAAACAAACCTCTGACCTCCTGGTCTGGAAATCAGATACCTCTAAAGTAGCCATTCTTTACCTGTCCATTCAAAACTCTTGGAATACTGCCCATTAGGTATTCAAATACTACCTTTAAAGTCTAGAACCTGGAGGGCAGCTAGGTGACTCAGTGGACTGAGAGCCAGGCCTAGAGACAGGAGGTCCTAGGTTTAAAGCCGGCCTCAGATACTTCCCAGCTATGTGACCCTGGGCAAGTCACTTAACCCCCATTACCACTCTTCTGCCATGGAACTAATACACAGTATTGATTCTAAGACCTTCCAGGGTTTATTAAAAAATAATAAAGTCTAGAACCTGCCCTTTTGTAAAATGAACAAGGTCATCACGGGCTTGGGAATCAATGCTCTGGAAATTCCCTTCAGCTGTCCTGGTCCCAATGTGACTGTAGTTTTTGACAGATTCTTATAGTTGGGTAGTGATTTTTTGTATTTATTCTTGGTTCTGGTTTTTAATTTGGCAAGTGAGTTTCAGTTCACTTATCATAATTTGAGTCCTCTTAAGGAGGAACAAGGAGAGGTAATATGATGGAGTAGATAGTCAGTCTTGGAGGCAAGAAATCCTGGATTCAAAAGTTGCCATTTAGATATAACAGCATTTCAGCAAGTCATTAAAACTCTCAGGCAATTCTGAGTAATTGTAAATTACAGACAAGTAGGCAGCTGCATCAGCGAAGGAAGTTTTCTCATTGGAAATTCTCTCCATGAATCATAGGATCATAGATTTAGATCTGGAAGGTGTAATAAGGGGATAACTGACAGGATTGCCTAGGGTAATATTGCAATGCAAGAAACCCTGCATTACAAAGGGACCTCAAAGGCTATCCATCTAGTCCAACACTTACAAGTAATAAATGGGAAAACAAGGATTTGAACTCAGTTCCTCAGCTCCAAATTAGCATGAGAAATACTGCCTCCCAGTAAAATCATAGGTCTAAACACCCCCTTCTCTGATCCCCAAAAATGAAGATTAGAAGGACCACTTCCTGACAGGGCAGGAGAAAGAGAGAGAAAGTCTGTCATCTTAGCCAGACCTATCTGAGCTGACATGCCCTTCTTGAAAACTCTGATGGTTCCTTAGCTTAGTTGAAATATAATTTCATTCAAACATACATCTATTGAATTCTCAGTGACAGAAGCAGACTTCAAATCACTACATCCAGGTTTTCAGAAGAAGGGTTGGTGATGTAATAGAGTTATTCATCATCTTGGAGCCCTATATAGATCTGTCTAGATAGTGTCATCAAAACAATTATCTTGGTGGAATTGTCTCCAAATTCTTGTTGCAGAGTTCAGAGAGGTCACAGACTCTGTGCAGGCCAGCTCTCTGTGCTCAGGCAGATGGCTCTCTCAAATGAGCCCCTGAAGTACAGCCCAAGGCTATAGAAAACTATAAGACATAAAACTCCTGGATGTCCCTAATACTGGGAAAGCATAAGTACTCTGCCAGTCACCATAGGGAAGTAGGAAGAATAATAAAACTTCCTTCACTTTGCCTGGCAGGGGATTTTGAATTCTGAGGGAAAAGACTCAATCTTTCCTCAGCCTATGGTAACATTTCTCCCAACAAAGGGGCTCTGAAATTCCCCATCCCCATTCCTTCCTTTGCCTTCCCTCCCCTTGCCTTCCCTCAACTTCCTTTCCCTTTCTCTTCCCTTTCCCTTCCCTTCCCTTTCCCTTTCCCTTCCCTTTCCTTCCTTTTCCCTTACCTTCCCTTTCCCTTCCCTTCTTTTCCTTCCTTTCCCTTCTCTTCCCTTCCTTTCTCTTTCCCTTCCCTTCCCTTCCTTCCCTTCCTCCTTTCCCTTTCCTTTCCCTTCCCTTTCTGTTCTCTTTCCCTTCCCTTTCCTTTCCCTTTCCCTTCAAGTAGTGTTTAGTTCCCTTCCCTTTCCCTTCCCTTTCCCTTCTGGTAGTGTTTAGTTGGAAATGGAAAAGAAATACACATGGCTATCTCTCATACCAGGGATGACTCTGAGCTAGGTTAGGGAGCCTGATATATAGATTTTTAGGAGCTCATTATCCCAACCCTCCTTTGATCAAGCTGATATCTTTAATTGGTGATAGCTAATTAAGAGGTGGTCCATCAACCTTGCCACCCTTCCCCTTACCTACATTATAAGAAAGGGTGTACTGAGGAAAAGAGCTCTTATTCCCTTCAATTATTAAGCAAATTCTGTTAAAAAGGAAGACATTCATTGGGATTCTAAAGAACAAAGAAAATGCAAAAGTTGGAAGACTAGATCTTACCCAGGTCCCAGACACAGGTATACATAGTAATTCTCTCTAATATGTAGGAATTAATAAAGTATATGAAAAATTCTCACATCTCTATTTTGTGTATGTTTGTCACCACCTACCCACACTCACACACAAGGTCTAAATTCTTTTCCACTAGCTAGTTCTTTGAGGAAAGACACTGTTTTCCCTGGTCTATATATTTCCCTAATATGTATATACTCTTTCATTTGGTGGCTTCATCAGCCCCCATTCAACTATACTCTCTAGGCAGGAAGCTCTATGGTCTAGCCCAGTGATGGTAAACCTTTTAGAGGGGCATGTGATGTGGGAAATGTCCTCAGGACCATGCAGAGATGGGGAGGGGAGCAGCCCAGGCCGTATCCCTTTGGCTTTCTAGTAATGAACTCTGGATAACTCTGTGCTGGGGTGATAATGGGCATGCCCACAGAGAGGGCTCTGAGTGCCCCCTCTGACACACATGCCACAGATTCAACACTACAGGTCAATCCTATCCAGTCCCCTTTTCTCTCCTGTGATGTAGTCTTAGGTTTCTGATAGGCTTCTTGACTTCTCCATTGGATGTCTTGTAGGCATCTCAAACTCAGCCAGTATAAAACATAACTCATCTTTCCCCCCATACTGACCTCTCCTCCTAACATCACTATTTCTGTCAAAGACACAAACATTCTTCTATTCACCCAGGTTTGAAATCTAGGAGATATCCTCGATTCTCCTCTCACTGTTTGTATCTAATCAATTGCCAATCTCTCATTGCAGTCAATTGTAACAATTAAAAGAGCCTGAAATCCAATGTTTGATAGAGGGAAGATAGAGAAAGTCTGTATGGTGAGTTTCTCTTCCAGCTCCCCCCTGGGGGTTCCATCTCCCTTGCACAAATCCCATCCTTACACAATTGGACTTTTTGTCATTCCCTATACATGACAATCCATCTCCTACCTTTTTACCAGCTTTTTCATAGGCTGTTACTGAGGTCTTTCTTTTACAATAAAACAAAACAGTAATCTGGAAAAAATTTATAATTAAAAATAAATTTTAAAAAAAACAAAAAACCTTCATCTCCTGTCTTTGAATCAAAACCAATTATTGGTTCCAAGGCATAAAAGCAGTAAGGACTAGGCAATTGAGGTTAAGTGATTTTACCAGGGTCACATAGCTTAGATCTGAGGCCATAGTTGAACCCAGGATTTCACAATTCCAGACCTGACTCTATATCCAGTGAACCACTTAACTGCCCCTATCAATGTCTTTCAAAAGAGAGTTTACTTGTTACTAGATTTTAAACTGTACTATAAAGTAGTGATCATCAAAATAACCTGGTACTGGCTAAGAGATCAAAGGGTGGATCAATGGAATAGACTAGAGGTAAACAACTTCAGCAATCTAGTATTTGATAAATCCAAAGTTCCCAGCTTTTCTGATAAAAACAAACTATTTGACAAAAACTGCTGGGAAAATTGGAAAAAAGTATGGCAAAAATTAGGTTTTAATCAATATCTTACACCCTATACCAAGATAAGCTCAGAACAGGTATATGGCTTAAATGTAAAGAGTAATATTTGAAGTAAATTAGATGAACATGGAATAGTATACCTGTGAGATCTATGAGGAAGGGAAGAATTTAAGACCAAGCAAGAGATAGAGGACATTATAAGATGTAAAATAAATGAGTTTATAATAAATCAAAAAATTTTTGTACAAATGAAAACAATGCAACCAAAACTGGAATAGAATCAATAAACTGGGGGGAGGGGGGAGAATTTATAACAAAATTCTCTGACAAAGGTCTAATTTCCCAAATATACAAAGCGCTAAGTCAAATTTATAAGAAATCAAATAATTCCCCAATTGACAAATGGTCAAAGGATATGCATAGGCAGTTTTCAGATGAAGAAATCAAAACTATCAATAATTATATTGTAAGAATTAAAATTTAATTGTTAGATTAAAATATATGAAAATTATAAATAGTAATTGTGGTCGCCAATTCAAAGTATTATTGCTCAAAGTCAAAATGACTTTGATAGCTTTTATTTACAAAAGAGGTGGGAAGAGTGAAAGGGTAGAGAAGACATTAGCCTATCTAACTAACTATTGCTCAAGTGCTCCACTCAGACAGGACTTGCTGACCTTCAACCAGAATTAAACTCTCTCCAGAAGACTGGAAGGGAAAGCCAGCTATCCACTTACCCAAATTCCCTCCAAGAGGCAAGTCAAGACAATGATTTGAGCTGAAGGTGACTCCTGAGGCCGACTTTCTTCCTTGAGTGGACCTTCTTCTTGAAGCTGACTTCCTTCTTGAGGTCAATTTCCCTAGCCCCAGAAATTCAGGGCCTTTTATGGTGGCTTCTTGTCCCTCCCCCTCTTCACAAGGGCTAATCACAGCTTCCAAATTGCCCAGCACTGCCCAGAGGGCAGTGTTTGTGGGTACAGCTTTTTAACTTCTGGAAAGGTGAATACTCATCAAAAGGGTTCACAGACTCCTGGCTGACTGAGGTGTGAATTCTGATTTCCTGGCTCATTGAGTTGAAAGGGTGGAGAGCTCTTCTACCTAAGTAGGGTGTTCAAGCTTTTGTTGATTCAATTCAAAAGTAGACAAAGGAGTGTTAATCCTGTCTTCACAATCTGGTGAGGTACTAAGTAGGGGTACTTAAGCTATTGTTAACCAAAGTATTAACTCCAACTAGGCAAAGAGAATAAAGGATTCCCTTTTCACAAGTATAAACTCAGAATAGACAAAGAGAACCAAGAATTTCCTTTCACAATATGAAAAAATGTTCTAAATCCTTCCTGATTAGAGAAATATAAATCAAAACAACTCTGAGGTACCACCTCACACCTAGTAGTCTGGCTAATATGAAAGTAAAAAGGGGGCGGGGAGGAAGGACCTGTTTATACAAAAATATTTATAGCTGTACTTTTTGTGGTAGCAAAAAAATTGGAAAATGAGGGGATGGGATTGGGGAATGGTAAAACAAGTTGTGGTATATGATGGTAATGGAGTACTATTGTCCTATAAGGAATGATGAATCAATGGATCTCTATAAGAACTGGAACCCCCACCATGAACTGACTGAAATAAGCAGAAACCAAGAGAATATTAAACACAATAACTGAAACATTATGGGCCAATTAAATATGATTGACTTTGCTACTAAAAGCAATGCAATGATCCAGGACAATTCTGAGAGAACTTATGAGAAAGAATGCTAAACACATCTAGAAAAAGAAATGTGAGAGTAGAAATCCAGAGGAAAACATATGATTTGTCACTTATTTATATGGGTGTGTGATTTAGGGTTTTGGTTTTAAAAGATTACTCTATTACAGAAATGAATAATATGGAAATGGGTTTTTTGAGTGATAATACATGTATAACCCAATGGATTTGCTTGTCAACTCTGGGAGGGGGAAGGAAAGAGAGGAGGGAGACAAAAAGAATCATGTAACCATGGAAAAAAATTTTAATTAAAAAAATCAATCACCAATGAATAAATAAATAATTTTTTTAAAAGAGAGTTTACTATCTAATTCTAATATCTCTCTTTGATATTTATTACTGTTCGTCACCTCCTCTCTTCTTTTAAACACCATACTCACCTGGTTCATCTACCTCTCCAACCACCTTTCTCACCTTCATCTTAAGGTCCTAATCTCTTAAGGTGAGTATTCCCCAGGGTTCAGTCCTAGGCCTTCTCTTATTTCTCTCTCTATATATATATATATAATTCCTTTCTTTGACACTCCATTTCATTTGCTCTCAACACTCCCAACTACCACCTCTACAAAGATGACTCCCTGTTCTGTGTATATCCCTGCCCTTAAACTCTCTCCCAAATTCTAAGCCTCCATGTCTGACTTCCTACAGGACATCCCTACTTGGATAATACACTTAACTCAGCATGAACAAAACAATTCTCTCCCACAGAATTTGCTTTTCTTTCTCACTCCACTATTTTGGTCAGGTCTGCCATCTTTGACTCTTTCTATCCTTTTTTTATATCTAATAATTTGTCCTACACTGTTGACTTTTCTCTCTGTAATAGCTCTTTCATTCAGTTTTGGGGTGGGGTAGGGGGAAGAGAACATTCTTCCTGGTCATCTCCTCCTTGTTCCTCAAGCCTCCTGTACTCAGTGTCCTATAAAATAGGCACAAATAATGAAGTGTTCTTTGCCTTGCAGCCCATTTCCTGGCAGAACAGTAATGTCTTCATCCATTGTGGAAACCTAAGCATTTGTTCTTCCTACTTAGTCACTGAATACTATTGACTGACTCGGAAAAGCTAAATTCCAGAATTATGCAAGAATTTTTTCTGGCCCATTATTTTTCCCTTCTGGGAAAGAGGAAGGAAGAAAAGGAGAGTCCATAATCTGGCCTTCATTACTTCACATAAAGATCTGGCCTAACTCATTATTTCTCTAAAAAGCCTTAGTAGAGCATCAAAGAAATAGCAACCATTCCAGAGGTTAAAAAGACCTCAGGAATACTCTAGTCCATTGATGGCAAACCTATGGCACAGGTACCAAAGATGGCACGCAGAATGCTCTCTGTGGGCATGTGGCCACCTGACCCCTACCCCCAGAGTTCATTACTAGAAAAGCAAAGGGACTCAGGCAGAGCTGCTCCCCTCCCCCTCTCCACTGTGTGCCAATATATTTTTTCACATCACCCGCCTCTCTACCCAGCAGCCAATGGGAGCGCACAGGGGGTGAGGTGAGTGGTTCACAGGTGGAAGAGCTGGAGGGGAGCAGAGCACTCAGGTCACTCCCCTGCCCCTCTTTACACTCACTGAGGACATTCCTCACTTCACCCTCCCCTCCATCCAGCAACCCAATGAGAATGCTTTTTCCCTCCCTGTGTGGGGTAAGGAGGGATGGGCAGGGAGCAACCATCACTCAGTGGAGGGGAGGGGCACAGCCTACAGTCTGGGGGGGGGGGTAGGGGAAGTGAGCATGGCCCTTGGGGTGGGGAGGGCAGTACTCCATCTCTAAAAGGTTCGCCATCATTGTTCTGTCAGTACCTGAAAAAGAATGCCCTTTATAACAACAGCGTCTAACTTAAATAGAAAGAATTCTGGTGGGATGCATGTTGACTTAGGAAACCTCAAATTAGTATTATCTATGTCATGTGGTATTTTTTATTTTTGTTAAACATTTTTTAATTATATGGTTCCCCTACCCTTGAGTTTTGCTGGCCCTATAGGCCCAAAAGGGCTCTATAGCATATCTAACAAGTGGATGTGCCACTTTTACATGAAGACTTCCAGTGAGGGGAGAAGGAGGGAAACCCAAAGCACTTCACCCTACCCCCCACTCAAGGCATTCTATTCCTATTTTTGGACAACTCTTATTGCTAGAAAGTTCTTCCTGCCATCAAATCTTAAATTTACTTCCATGCAGTTTCCACCCTCTGCTCCTATTTTTGTCTTCTAGGACCTAATAGAAAAAGGTCTATTCCCTCTTCCAAGTGACAGTCTTTCAAATCTTTGGAAACTGTTATCCTCTCTCCTCATTTTTCTCTTCTCCAAGCTAAACAACCACTTCCTTCAACTAATGTAAAATGAACTTGACATTCTTCAGAATCCTGGATGCCTTTCTCTGGACAATCTCCAGACCTCCTTAAATACTTTAATGCTTCTAAAAATAATAGCCAGTCCTGGGGAGGTGGAATAAGGGAGGTTCCTTCAAAGAAAAACCAACTTCTTCCTAGAGTTTCCTCCAGTTAATAGCATAGGACTGCCTTATGACCCACCACATCCTCCCTTTCCCCATAATGGTGCCTTTGTATGTTGTCATGTTCAGTTCTCCTTTCTTATGTATGATTCCATATTTGCTAATCCATTTGTAGTCCATGTTACTCTCCTTAGATTGCAGCCTCCATTAGATCAAGAGGACCTTCTTTCTCTTCTGGCTCTTTTTCTGACCCTCTGGACTTTTCTACCCCTAACCACACTGCCTCCTCACCTTAGATTTGCTTCTGACCCTGTGACCCCCCCACACACACACCATGGGTGAGTTCCTGCCTAGATCCTTTATTTTAGGAAGTAGCCACCTAGCTCTAGCTTCACAGTCCTTAGAACATGGTCATGGACAGAGTGATTATGCCACAAACATTCGATGATCATGACACGTTACCAACAGTAGGCTTGACATTTTGGAATGAGTATATATATATATGGCCAGTTAACTTCTGATCACAGACAGAGGATCATTGCATTCAGTTTGCAAATGACACATTTTAAGAGTGGCATTGCCAAACTGGAGTATGTCCAGAGGTCAACCAATTTGGTGGAAGTTCTATAAATCATATCATGGGGAAAATGGCTGAGAGAGCTAGAGAGGCTTAGGTTACAAGAGGGATGACAGGAAAGCTGTATGCAAATATCTGAAGGGTTGTCATTTTGGAAAAAGGATAAAATTTCCTTTGAGTCTAGAGGGCAGAATTCAAACTAATGGGTTCAGAGAGATTTTTTTTTGACTAAATCTAATATATGAAATGTCTAGCAAAGGAATACACTGACTCATTAGATAGTGAGCTCCTTGTCACTGGAAATATTCAAGAAGAAACTTAATCCCTGCCAAGGAGAGTAGATGAAAGGATTGCTAAAATTCCTCCCAAACCAAAGAGTTAGATTCTATGATAATTTTATTTATCATATTCCTCACTACTTAATGCAATTTTGGTGCAATTAGTCTTTTATTCCTACTGATATTTTAATTGTAAAACAAATGGGCAAATTATATGCTAATAAAGTAAATATGCAAATCACCAATTGCTCTGGCACATTTTAAGACAGGACTGCAGCGCTGGTAACAGGTATGGGAAGAAAATATTTGAGGTAGAAATGGAAACTATACAGATATGAATGATGGGAAATAATTCCAAGGCAATGTATGCAAATTTGGACACTGTTAACAGACAGCTTGCCCTGGAGAAAAGTGGTGTGTGAAACTGAGCCCAAGGCAGTGACCAGAACAGTGGTTTTTACTTCCTGGTATTCCCAGACTGCCCTCTCCTTCTGACCCCTCTGGTTTCAGATGAGTTCCTTTTTCCTGGGCTTCTTTACCCATGTGTCCTTAGCCAGGTCACTTGCCTTTTCTCTGTCTCAATTTCATCTGTAAAATGAGGATAGTACTTCCCTACTAATGACACCTACCTCCCAGTGTAGTTATGAGGATAAAATGAGACAGGATTTGTATAGGACTATTATTATTCTATACCACTTTCTTCACAGTAATCCCATGAGGTAATTTTTGTTTTGTTTGTTTGTCAACTCAACAGTTATATCCCTTAAAAGAAGCCAAGCAGGAACATCGAGGAGACTTACTGGAATGAGAGCCACGTTTAGAGAACAGAGGTCCTAGGTTCAAATTTTACCTCAGATAGTTCCTAGCTATGTGACCCTGGGCAAGTCATTTAACTTCCATTGCCTAATCCTTACTGCTCTTCTGCCTTGGAACCAATACACAGGATTGATTCTAAGACAAAAGGGGAGGGTTTAAAAAAAAAAAAAAGAAGTTGAGCCCATTCCCCATTGCCAAAACCGTCTGTAGCCAAAGGACTAAAAAAGGATCAAAACAAAATTAATCATAAAGGCTAGAAATGCAAGCATATTTCACTAAATAGAATAGAATAGAATGTAATATGATAAATAAATATGGCATATTTAACCCCTAATCCAATGTTCTTTCCATCAAATTATGCTGCCTTCCATTAACCATCATGGTCTCATGATCACCATTGGAAGCCTATAAATGACCTCAAAAGGAATATTGTTTAGTAGGTTCAGTCAGTTCATTTGGACTGACTCTTCGTGACCCCATTTTGAGGTTTCCTTGCCAGAGATAATGGAGTGGTTTACCATTTCCTTCTCTAGTTCATTTTACCAAAGAGGAAATAAGGCAAACAGGGTAAAGGGACTTGCCCAGAGTCACACAACTATGTGTCTGAGATTTGAATTCATGAAAAGGAATCTTCCTGATTCTTTTTTTGTGTGGGGGTGGTTATTTATTGTTTTTAATTAATTAATTTAGACTATTTTTCCATGGTTACATGATTCATGTTCTTTCACTCCCCTTCTCCCACCCCTTCCTGTAGCCAACAAGCAATTTCACTGGGTTTTGCATGTGTCACTGATCAAGACCTGTTTCCATGTTATTAATATTTGCATTAGGGTGGTCATTTAGAATCTACATTCCCAGTCATATCCCCATCGAACCATGTGATCAAGCAGTTGTTTTTCTTCTGTGTTTCTCCTCCCACAGTTCTTTCTCTGATGTGAATAGTGTTCTTTCTCATAAGTCCCTCAGAATTGTCCTGGATCATTGCATTGCTCCTAGTAGAGAAGTCCATTACATTCGATTGTGCCACAGTGTATCCATCTCTGTGTACAGTGTTCTCCTGGTTCTGCTCCTTTCACTCTGCATCATTTCCTGGAGGTTGTTCCAGTTCACATGGAATTCTTCCAGTTCATCATTCCTTTCAACACAATAGTATTCCATCACCAACAGATACCACAATTTGTCCAGCCATTCCCCAAAGAGCATCCCTTCATTTTCCAATTTTTTGCCACCACAAAGAGCTCAGCTATGAATATTTTTGTACAAGTCTTTTTCCTTATGATCTCTTTGGGGTATAAACCGGCAGTGATATGGCTGGATCAAAAGGCAGACAGTCTTTTAAAGCCCTTTGGGCATAGTTCCAGAATGGTTGGATAAGTTCATAACTCCACCAGCAATGCATTAGTGTCCCAATTTTGCCACACCCCCTCCAACATTTATTACTTTCCTTTGCTGTCATTTTAGCCAATCCGATAGGTGTGAAGTGATACCTCAGAGTTGTTTTGGTTTGCATTTCTCTGACTATAAGAGATTTAGAACACTTTTTCATGTGCTTATTGATAGTTTTGATTTCTTTATCTGAAAATTGCCTATTCATGTCCCTTGCCCATTTATCAATTGGAGAATGGCTTGCTTTTTTCTACAATTGATTTAGCTCCTTATAAATTTGAGTAATTTTAGACCTTTGTCAGAGGTTTTTCTTATAAAGATTTTTTCCCAATTTGTTGCTTTCCTTCTGAATCTTCCTGATTCTAAGCCCAGTGCTCTATCCATTGTGTCAGTTGGCTATCCCACTCTCCGCACACACCCCCAAAAAGAATATTGCCCAAGTTTAAAAAATACCAGAATTTGGCCCCTTGTATTTAGTTCTATGACTCATGGCCCCAGGTAAGTATTTCTCAAATCCGTCCTAGAAGCCAAATACTGCCAAAGTTGCTTTGATTGAGTTGAAATGAGGCAAGTAAAGTAAACAAATGGAGTCTACTCTGTCCCTTAGAATTAGAAGACTTGGGTTTAAGCCCCTGTTGCCACTTAGAAAGAGGAAATCTTCATACACTGGAACAGGAAAGACCTTTGAGATCTTGTAGTCTAAAGCCCTGGGGTTACAAATGAGGAAGCTGAGACTCTAAAGAGGAGAAAACAATTTACCGGTGATCACACAGTCAGTGAGCAGAACCCAGGTCTCTTCTTATTATACTATGCATTCTGATCTATGGTTAGGCTGGTCCTCACTTTGCTCATCCGTATCAATAGGTTCAATGATGCTTCTATTGCCTACCTAAAAGAGTAGTAGTAAGGACCAAATGGGAAACTGTATGTAAGGCTCAGTGTTTTCCAGAAAGAACTTCACAGAAGTAGTCAATTAAGCCTTTTCTTCCTCTTCGTTTTTTCCTGGGTTGACTTCTGGCTTCCTTGTGTTCTTTGCTCAACCATAAACAATAACTACTTTGGTCTAGTTTTTAACTGGATTTAGTTGGGGGGGGGGCGGTGTGGCTGACCACATAGAAAGAGCCCTGAGCCAAGAGTCAGGAAACCAGGTTCCAGTCCTGACTGCTTTCGAGCCAGTTCACCTGTGTGTGACGCTTTGGTCTCTCTGGAGGGGATCTCCACGTCTTTATCTAAGATAACCGACTCAGAATATATCATCTCTAAGGTCACGTTTGATGCTAATATTCTCCATTTCTATTTTCCTAATCAACAGCCCAAAAACAGTTTCAAGAAAGTCAAAACAGGAGCCCTACACTTGACACTAAGCATTAACAGTGAATCAAGAAAACCCCATCCTTCCCCCAGGTCTGTATGGGGGTCTCCTATCCCCGCACTCCTCCCCAAAGATTTTCAGAGAGAAACACAAGTGTTTCCTCTTTACCAGGCTATGATGTCATCATGAGTAGGCTGTTGTGCAGGGGACTCCTGACATTAGGCTGGAAGCTATAATTACCCAGTATATAATTTGGTTGCTAAATTGATTGTTTACAAAGGTACGTGCGATGAAATCACAGTCATGGAAGAGCAGGAGACAGGAGGCAGGTTTGGGGTAGAAGCTGTTCCTCACCCCATCGCCTCATCTCCAGCTCCGCGTGGCTGGCTGCCACTGCTAAACATGCCAGCTTTGACCCCTGAGAGTCACCAGGGTATTATTTTCTGTGACGTCAGGGAAATACCTGCTCTTCCTCACTCAAGTTTCATCTGAATAATAAATCCCTCCAGGAGAAGACTCATCTTTGGCACAGACTCTGTTAAGTCACAATTCCCTAGCCTGAGACTGAACAAGAAAATGAATGGGGTATAAATAAGCCCCAAATTGAGGGCAAGTAGGTGGCTGAGGGGATTGAGATATAAGAGGTCCTGGGTTGCCATTTGGCCTCAGATACTTCCTAGTTGTATGACCCTGGGCAAGTCACTTCACCCCAATTGCCCAGCCTTTACCACTCTTCTGCCTTAAAACTAATAAACAGTATTGATTCTAAGATGAAAGGTAAGGGATTTTTTAAATTAAGTCTTATATTGTCCTGATCCTACCCTGACCTTGCTGCATACATACAGAAAGCTTCAGATTATTCAAATAAGCATGCTTGGAATGGACATTGGCATTCCCCATCCACTCCACATACTCAATCAGTTGCCAAGTCTTGTCTGTTCCTTCTCAACAGCTCTCATTTCCATCCCTTTCTCTCTTCCTACATCCCAACCACACTAGTCTATGCATCACCTATTGCTTGGACTATTGCAATTGCCTGCTAATTGGTCTCTCTGTTTTCAGTGCCTTCCCTCTACAATCCAAATGCCAATCAATCAGTCAACAAATACTTATTAAATGTCAGTTAGGTGCCAGACACTGGAGACACTAGTACAAAGGATGAAATAATCCCTACATTACTAATGCAGGAGAAAAGTGAGTATAAATAGACCGATAGATGATATATGTATATATACAGAATAAATGTAAAGTTAATAAATACAAATATTTACAGCTTGCCAAATTAATCTTGCTAAAGAAGGCATGGATCTGACCATTCTCAAGAAGCATCAGTAGCTCCCCATTGCACTAACGAACTAAGGGTGGAATATAAAGTCCTCTACTTAGCATTTAAAGCTTTTTGAAGTCTGATTCCAGTCTGTATTTCTAGTATGATTAACCATTACTCACTTCATACACAATGTTACTAGCCAAACTGGTCTCCTTGTTCCCGGTATATGCCATTCCACCTCTCTCCTCTTTATCTTTGCAGAGGCATCATTCATGTCTATCATGCTCTCTCTCTTCACAGAACTTCTAGATCCCTTACTTAGGTCAAGCGCCACCTCCTTCAAGAAGCCTTTCCTGGGGCAGCTGGGTAGCTCAGTGGATTGAGAGCCAAGCCTAGAGACGGGAGGTCCTAGGTTCAAATCCAGCCTCAGACACTTCCAAGCTATGTGACCCTGGGCAAGTCACTTGACCCCCATTGCCTACCCTTACCACTCTTCCACCTATAAGTCAATACAAAGAAGTTTGTGGGAAGCCAATAAGAGAATAGATAAAAATCTGAGACCCCTCTTTTGACACCTCTTATGATCCATGCCTTTTCTTATTGGAAAAACATTATAGAGTTATTGGAAAGTCCATACTCAGACCAGAAGCTACTGAGTTAACAATTTCTCTCCTTGATAATTAAGAAGTCCAAACCCTAAAAAATATATTACTTAGATAAGGATTGGAGCCAGACAATTTAGTCCAGACTATCTGACCAGGTGCAGATCTGTAAATCAAGGCAGAACGCAATTAGTAAACATCTCCATGAAATTTATTTCTGCTCCCAGAAGTAAACCCCTACTAATTGGTGGTTGGAATTTGGCCCTTGTCCTTGCACCTATATCTCTACTTTTTAGACTTTAATGGATTGTGTATGATTTGTAACCCCATTCACAGCTGTTATTCTTTCTTTGTGTTCTTTGTTTGAAACCAGTATAAAATAAAGTCCAAATCCCATTGCGTTAGAACAGCATGGGCTAACACACTAGTCTAGTTGTTCTCATTTTCTTTCTCCTGCTTTAACCATCCTATGCCACCACGCCGCTCAGGACCCCAAAAAATCATATAGAGGCATGGCCCCCTATAGAAGTTAAGGGTTTAAAATAAAAAAAAAAGATAAAAAAAAAAAGAAGCCTTTCCTGATTCACTCAGTTACTAGTGTTCCTCATCACTGTGAATATTGCTGTGTATAAAATTGTCTTGGCCATGCCTATTGTAGGAATCACTAAAGAAATGAGGACACTAGAAATGGTGACCTGCTGGCTGGGCAGAAATCTCTCCATGATCTCTTCCTGGATTCCCCACCCCACCAGACATTTTTGCTCTGAAATTAGGAAGGGAAAGGGAGTTGATTTGGTCTCCAAATTCTGCCCTTTCTACCTATGGATTTGTGAAAAGAAGAAAGGGGGGAAGCTTTATGAGCTGGGAAACATGGAAGCAGCAGGAGGTGTTGCCACCATCAGGGAGCACAAGTTTCACCCCATCCACACCACTTTGGCTCCAAAACCCAGGGCTGATTACCTCCTGGAGGCAGTTCTGTCACAACTTACTTCTCTAAGACAGCATCTCCTCTACCCATTTTCTTCACTCCACAGGTCCAAAGGCTACGAGGGCCAAATTTATGAATTAAAGTCAGCCTCCCTCTGCCAGACCCAGGTTAAATGGTCTCCCCAAGAATCAAAGAACAGGACACTGCAAGATAGATTTCTGCTCAAACCAGCAGGTGTCCTATTTAGTGTCTTCATCTTCTTGATGGCACCTGGAGGAGGCAGGACCAAGATACCACTGTATTTATTATATGTTGTTTTTTAGTTATTTCAATTGTGTCCAATCCTTCATGACCCCGTTTGGGGTCTTCTTGGCACAGACACTAGAGTGGTTTGCCATTTCCTTAACTCTGCTCATTTTATAGGTGAGAAAAGGGAGACAAACAAGATTAAGTGACTTGCCCAAGCTCACATAGCTAGTAAATGTCTAAAGCCAGATTTGAACACAGGAAGGTGAGTCTTCTTGACTCCAAATCTGACATTCTGTACACTGTGCCACCTATCTACTGACTGTATAATGCACCATGTGGTTATTTATCTATAATATATTGCATCTCCCTTGTAGACTGTATCTTACTTGGTATTTTCATGCTCTGTACCTAGCATAGTGTGGGTATGCAGTAAGTATTTATATATTGATTGAGGGATAGTTTACTGACTGGAAAATGAGCCCAGCAGTAGTGGGCTAATTAGTTTGCCATAAACTCAGCGGGAAATATTATATATTACATTACATATTAAATATGAAGCCAAGTACTGAGATTATTTGTTCTTTTTGCCCACAGTGCACTGGATAAAAGTTAGAATTTACTCATCAAAGTTGAGTATGAATTCAAGAAAAGCATGAATATTAACTAATCAGAAGACAGAAATAGATGGAAAAGTGACTCCTCTCAGAGAAATAACCCTACTATATCAAGATGATGCTCAGGCAGCATATGTGTTAAGTAGCACAGGTCAGGAACTCAACAAATTAAATAGCTAGAAAATGGTGGAGAAATTGGATTTAATGCAGCACATACGGAAAACTCTTTGGGAAGTGATGGCAAACCCAAAGTAGAATCTTCACTAGTGCTACAATGGGGCTTCTCCTTATTGGATAGAGACCCAGATTAAATTACTCAAAGATAAGGTGAATGATTTGTAGTTGGAAATTCACATATATATTTACAGTGTAATGAGAGTCAGCTAAATGGTGCAGTGGATAGAGTGCCAGAGCCGAGTCAGAGGAAGACTCATCTTTGAGTTCAAATCTGAACTCAGACACTTACTAATTATGTGACAATTTACTTAACACTGATTGCCTAAGTTTCCTCATCTGTAAAATGAATGAAGAGGAAATGGAGGACCACTCCGGTATCTACACAAAGAAAATATCAAGTATGGCCACAGAGAGTCAACTGAAATGACTGAATAAACAAAACAAACAAAATGAGGGGGAAAAAATTTTTAAATACTTCACTATTTCAGAAAAAAAATCTTCCTTCTCCTTGCCAAAGTCAGCCCCTCTATCTGTGCCCTTAATCCCGAATTCCCTTCTGTTTCTCTCTAATCATAGGCTCTAAGACATAGAGATGGAAGGAAACTTAGAGATGATCTAATCCAACCTTCTCATTTTACAAATGAGGAAACTGAAGTACGGATAGGCTAAAATGATTTACTTGAGACCACATTAGCAACAAATTACAGAGCTAGAATTTGAACTTGGGTCCATTAGTCTTCTATTCTACCTCTTCTTCCTCTATATTCTGGGTCAAATGGTCAAACCTACCCACCTTCATTTGTGGCTTGGTCACAAGAGTTTACACTCCTTTCTTTTCAGAACCTTTATACAAAGCAGAGCCTATCTCTTAATTCCATATAGGTCCCTGGAAAAAATCCTATACATAAAGACATACTAACTATGTAATCCCACTTAACCTCTCTCAACCTCAGTTTCCTCATCTGCAAAATGAGGAAGATAATAACACCTACTTCATTGGGGTTATTGTGAGGATTCAATAAGATATTTTATGTAAAGCTTTGCATACCTTAAAGCACTACATAAATATTAGCTTATTATTATTCTAAACATAAGAAAAATGAAAAAAATATAGTAATCTTTTGAGCTCACATGACAACTTCAAGAGTATGATCTCATTGATAATTTTTATCATGGAGTTGTATTTTGTATAAAATGGGATATCTTGGACCTAACACCCCTGAGTTTAGCCATATTAGAACTGAGGGCCCATTATAAAGTAGTTGCATCTAAAATCAGGACATTAATGCATTGCTGGTGGAGTTGTGAATTGATCCAACCATTCTGAATGACAATTTGGAACTATATCCAAAGGGCTTTAAAAGACTGTCTGCCCTTTGATCCAGCCATACCACTGCTGGGTTTATATCCCAAAGAGACCATAAGGAAAAAGACTTGTACAAAAATGTTTATAGCCACACTTTTTGCGGTGGCAAAAAAATTTGGAAAATGAGTAGATGCCCTTCAATTGAGGAATGGCTGAACAAATTGTGGTTTCTGTTGGTGATGGAATACTATTGTGCTCAAAGGAATAATGAACTGGAGGAATTCCATGTGAACTGGAACAACCTCCAGGAAATGATGCAGAGTGGAAGGAGCAGAACCAGAAGAACATTGTACACAAATATGGATACACTGTGGCACAACTGAATATAATAGATTTCTCTACTAACAGCAATGCAATGACCCAGGACAATTCTGAGGGACTTATGAGAAAGAACGCTATCCACATCCAGAGAAAGAATTGTGGGAGTAGAAACACAGAAGAAAAACAACTGCTTAATCACATTGGTTGATGGGGATATGATTGAGGATGTAGACTCTAAGGAATCACTTTAATGCAAATATTAATAATATGGAAATAGGTCTTGATCAATGATACATGTTAAACCCAGTGGAATTGCTCATTGGCTACAAGAGGGGGTGGGAAGAGAGGAGGGAAAGAACATGAAACATGTAACCATGGGGAAAATATTCTAAATTAATTAATTAAATAAAATTTTTCAAATAAAAAATAAAACAAAAAAAAATAAAGTAGTTGCATCTAGAAAGGTGTCTCACTTTGATTGCAGGAACTAGACAGGTAAAATTATAGTGAGAATCCAATGCTTTGACTGGATGATCTAGGCATGTTCTCTGGTCTCCATGACCTCTCAGATCTTTTCAAAATAAATTATTATGAGCTAGAGGTAAAGCAATCATAGTTGTCTCCATGCCGTAAGGTACCCAAAACCCTAAGGACGTATCAACTCAGTGAATTAACAGAAGAAAAGACTTATATCTAACACACACTCAGAAACCCTCTTTCCCACACTGTGGCAGGGTTGCAAAATCCAACCTACGGTGTTATGAGTAACATGCAATAGCACTAATTTCTAGGGGGCAGCTAGGTGGCTCAATGGATAGAGAGCCAGGCCTAGAGACAGGAGGTCCTAGGTTCAAAGCTGGTCTCAGACACTCCTTAGCTATGTGACCCTGGAGAAATCACTTACCTCCCATTGCCTAGTCCTTACCACTCTTCTGCCTTAGAACCAATACACAGTATTGATTCTAAGAGGGAAGGTAAAGGTTGGGGGTTTTTAATAGTACTATTTTCTTTTTTTTTTAAACCTTACCTTCCATCTTAGAATTTATTTCTATTTATTTCTTAGAATTATTTATGGTAATAAATCTCATATTCTGTTGAAATGTTTTGCTGTAGGTGGGAAGATCTTTTTCAATTTCTATCAATGTGAAATAAAGTTTAAAGCTGACATTTTGAGGAAAAAAAACACCTTTTTAAACCTTACCTTCCATCTTGGAATCAATACTAAGTATTGGTTCTAAGGCAGAAGAGTAGTAAGAGCTAGGCAAAGGGGGTTAAGTGACTTGCCCAGGGTCACACAGTTAGGAAGTGTCTGAGAACAGGTAATAGTCCTAATTTCTGCCTCCCTCCCCTCCCCTTCTCTTCCCCTCACTTCCTTTTTTTGGAGAAGGCAGAGTCAAGGAAATAAAGAAGCTTGATCCATCAAGTGGAGAACACAGCTAGGCAACATGCTCTATTATAACTGTGCTCTGCCAGAAAACTAAGAAACTGAGGGGAATGGGGCAAGGTGCCAACATGGGGGCTCCACAGTCCTGAAGTAAAGGTGACTAGCATCCAGCTGAGGTGATTCTGTTCCCTACCCCTACTCCAGTCACTTTGAGTCAGAGACTAAGGCTAGTAAAGGGGAATTCCTGTGGAAGGAGGCTGAGATAAAGTTAAGGTTCAGTCCTTGGTGGGGGATCTACCATCAAACAGAAAGGAGTCAGAAAGTGAGTAATAGAGGAATATAAGGAAAAAAGAAGAAGTTAGCAAAGATCTCTGGAGCCTCAGAATGGATTGTCTTAATTAAGGGATCCTAAGCTGGTTTTCTGTCTTATAGGAGGATAAAACTAAAGGAAATTTATTTATACCCTCACCTTCCATCTTAGAATCAATACCATGTATTGGTTCCAACACAGAAGAGTGGTAAGGGCTAGGCAATGGGGGTCAAGTGATTTGCCAAGGGTCTCACAGGTAGGAAGTGTCTGAGGACAGATTTGAACCCAGGACCTTCCATCTCTAGGATTGGCTCTTAATCCACTAAAGCATCCAGCTGCCCCTAAAGGAAATTAATTTAAAGGACAATAAAGGCTATAAGTTAGACATCAAGACCTCTTTGGCCTAAACACCACAGAGTGTTAGAACTTGAAGGAATCTTAAGAAATAGTTCAAACTCCAAATTTTACAGATGGGGAAACTGAAGTCCAGATTGCTTGGCTGATATTCCACATTGAGTCAATTTTCGAGTCAGAGCCAGTACCCCAACCCAGTGCTCTTTCCTCTCCCCAGTTCTGCCTGAGAAGAGCTATGGGGATTTAGGTGGAATGCTGTAAGAATAGCATAGACACAGACGTCTTGGGAAGTTAAGATGTCGTTCTGCTCAAAGGCAAGGAGCAGACCAAAATAACTTCTTAATAACTCTTTAATCCTAAGGATTTGCTAGAAAGGATCCCAAATGGCACAAAAGCCCTCTGTGGAGAGGTTTCACATGCCTCCTTGTTCTCTGGGCCCATGAAAACAGCTGCCTAGCGCTGTGGCTTATTCATTTTATCCTATAGTGAGTGTGCAAGGGCCCATCTGCTCGTGCTGGGCCAAGAGCACAAGAGCATTCCCAGGCTTCTCGCCTGACCTGCCAGGCGGTCAGTCTGTGCTACAATTTCCAAACTGTCTCTGCAGAGGCACAGTAACTTTTAAGCCCCAAAGCAAGCACAGAGACCATTTTCAGTGCCCCGAATCCTAGGGTACTTCTTGGAAAAATGAATTCCAAGGGATGGCTCCCTTTCTGAAAATGTGGCTGGCTAGCTTTTGATGCCTGATGTATTTCCTGACTCTTTGTTGTTGTTGTTTTTAATGAGATACAGAAAGATTCCTGGTTCTTCTACTAACTACCTTTTGAACTCTGGCCTTATTGGATCATCGATTGAGAACATGAAAAGTAATACTGCCTAATCCCTTCATTTTATAGATAAGGAAAGTAGGACCCAGAGAGGGTTAACTCACTTTCCCAAAGTTTTTGTTGTTCATTCATTTCGGTTTAGTCTGGCTTTTCTTGACTCCATTAGGTGTTTTCTTGGCAGGAATAACAGAGTGGTTTGCCATTTCCTTCTCCAACTTATTTTACAAATAAGGAAACTGAGATAAACAGGGTTAAGCGACTTGGCCAGGGTCACACAGGTAGTAAATGTCTAAAGGATAGATTTGAACTCACAAAGATAAATGTAAAGAATCATTTCTTTAGATTTTTATTCTAAGACTCAAAAATGAGTCTTCTTGAGTCTAGGACCAGCCCTCTATCCACTATTCCACCTAGCTGCCTCCCTTTCCTAAGATAACAAGTAATAAGTAGAGCAGGGATTCAAACACAAATTCCTTGACTATATACAATGCTTTTTCCATAGCCTCATCTGTAAAATGGGTCTCAATAATGCATGTAGTACTTACCTCACATTAAAGCTCAGAAGATCAATAGTATATGTTAAGTTCTTTACAAACTTATTCATACTACATAAATGTCAGGCGTTATTATGATTATTATGAGGAGATTATACTAAATGCTAAATTATATATATTATATATACTAAATTATACTAAACTCCCTTCCAGCTCTAACTCCTATGACCTTAGGATACCCATGGAATAACAGTGTTGGCCCAAAAGGAGGAGATAACAGTGACCAGACAGTACCTAGAAACCAGGGCAATCTTGAGCATCCAGAGGGTTTGTCCAGTGTTTCTGGTCCCAGGTGCTCACCCCACTTTGTAAGGTATTAGAAAGTAATAAGACTCCCACCCAGAAGGGCCAAGATTATAGAATCTGGAAATAAAACAGTACATCTGGGCTTGGCCACCATGTGGAACCAGGGACTCAAAGTGGAACCATTCAGGAGAAAAAGAGAATACTAAAATACATTTTTTTTTAATGGAAAACCCAGGTTTTCTCTTCCTTGTCAGGTTTCCCTGCCCTAAGCAAGATTCCTAGCAAAATTAAGGGAATTCAGCTCTAATCCATGGTTACCCACTATATATTGGGGAGAACAAATGAATTAAAATCTTTACAGCTGTATCCTTTGGCTGTATAGCACCTGGCCTTAATTAAGCCAGGTACAAGCCAGCTAGAGATCCAGCGAATGAGAGCAGCACCTGGCCAGGGAAATCGGGCCCAATAGATACATGTACCATTGTAATTTACTCCTCTGCCTGGTCTCCCTCTTCCTGCTGTCATACAGGAATAAAACCCAATTGATAAGTTCCTCTGTATGAAGAGAAGTTATTATTATTCCACTCTGAGATAAAGCTCTGCTCAGCATCTCTCTAGAAGAAGCTGCACCTGGGAGGCTGAAGAGGCAAGTACAAAATGGCACAAGGGGATACGGAACCTTGGGCAACTTGAAAGATAAAGGCTCACTCAAGGTCCCTTCAAAAGTCTAATATTTACTGATCCTGCAGAAGCAGCTCCTAATCACTTTTCCCATTTGTGACATAATAATAACCATTTCATCCTCGTCTCAATGACGGCCTCCAGATTATACATACAGAGGGCTCATTACAACAAACAGACTGATTTCCTTATTTGAATCAGCACAGCGGGCTGCATTTTTGATTGAAGAAAGCAAATCCCAAGAATGACTGAAATACATTCTTCATTCGAACCAAATCAAAGAGACACACCAGCTGTAGATGGAGACATCTTGTTTCCTCTCCCCCTGACTCTCTCCTGTGCCCCATCTGGCGTCCACACGCCAGAACTGCATGGGCAAACTTTAGCATCACTTGCCTGTGCTCTTGTCCAAAGACCAAATTGAATGGAAAGTCACAAGAAGTAAAAGGAGAAAACAATAGTATCCATGTTCAGAAGGACTCTTCCAGAGGAGCTGAGCTGGAAAGACTTCTTCCAGGCACTGGATCCCAGGCAGGATTTTGTTTGAGCCAAACCAAAGACAAATGGCTCTCCCACCGTGAGACACCTTCTATACAAAAGGTATTGAAACTTCTTTTGTCGGCAGGCAATTGTTGCTTATTGCCACACATAAATCACTGAACAGTTTGCACAGGGAGCAGAGTACTCATTTCAGGAAGAGAAAAAAAAAAAGCACAGAGATAAAAATGGTTTGAGCCCAGGAACACGTATTTTCACAAGCTCAATTGTTAACACGTTTCCCTGGCTCTTCAGGAAATGTTTCTCAAGGCAGTGATGACAAATACATGCCATAGCTAGCTATTGCATCCCTTCAGTAAACTGGGAGGGGGAGGAGGCAAGAGAGAGAAGAACCGGGACTCAGGGGAGCCCTGAACTGCCCCATTGTGAGGGGGTCTGGGTCCTGGGGAAGCCTAGCCCAAATCCTTTTTTTTACTACTCAAACTTCAGACAAGTTGATTGAGCTAAGTGGTGAAACCTACTCCAACCAAATTCTAGGTTTCCTTCTAGTTCTGAACACTAAATTATTAGGGTCCTCCTGCAGCTGCCTGAAATATTGCCCTCTAGTGCCAATGAATCCATTAACAAACTTTATTAAGTGCCTACTATATGCCAGGCACTGTGATGGCTGCTGGAGATAAAAAGACAAAATCAAAGCAGTCCCTGGAAACTCAAGGAGCTGCCATTCTATTGGAAGGGACAAGACAACTAGAGATAAGTGTCTATCAAACAGATATAAGGTAAATCCAGATTTATCCAACAGGAATTTGCAAAAGACAAATTTTCTAGATGGTAGGAATACATCAACAAAGTGAAAATAGTCTCTAGTTCTCAAGAAAGTTGCTTTCTAGGGGATGTGTGTGTGTGTGTGTGTGTGTGTGTGTGTGTGTGTGTACATAACATATAAACTTTGAGCTTTTACTCTCTATGCCTCACTGGAGTTAAGTTGGCTTTAGCAACATGTGGACATGGGTACAACCGGTTCTCTACAAGTCCTGCAGTGGTTCCTATAGGCTGAGGATGTTAAGTATTGAGACTTACTCTCTGGAGGAACTACCTTTATGGTGCCAGTATCATAAGTTCTCTCCTTAACCACAAGTCTTTGGTTTTCTCCCAAGGTTCTCAAAAGGTCCAATATTTGACAAGGTTATGTGTATTAAATATATATGTATATTTTTTAATATGTTTGAATTTATATATTTATAATTTATATATTTCGACATACAAAATTGTTTTATTGTTTGGTTGTTCCAGTTCTAATTCTTCATGATTCCACTTGGAGTTTTTCTTGGCAAAGATACTGGAGTGGTTTGCCATTTCCTTCTCCAGCTCATTTTTTTTTAAACCCTTACCTTCTGTCTTGGAATGGGTCCATTCCAAGGCAGAAGAGCGGTAAGGCCGAGGCAGTTGGGGTTGTGACTTGCCCAGGATGCCAAGCAAGGATCTCCGGGCTCATTTTACAGATAAGGAACTGAGGCAAACAAGGTTAAGTGACTTGCCCAGGGTTATGCAGAGAGCAAAGTGTCCAACGCTGGATTTGAACTCATGAAAATGAGTCTTCCTGACTATGCAATATTAAATATGTGTACATTCAATATATGTGACCTTGCCAAATGTCACACACACATACCACCAGTCTTCCTTGAATCCCCCACTAATTGAGATTGGGTGTTTGGGAAACTGCCTCTGAATCAAAGATCATCAAGAGAAAAATAAATAAAAGGTAAATTCTCTTTAGATGAAAAGGCGTAGGAGGGGCTATAACTGGAAATTTCAAAAACATCAAACATAATTAATGGTGTTTTTTTTTTTCATTTTCACCAAACCAAAGGTTCAACTAGGGTTGCTAGAGAGAGTTGTTTAAAGAGCATAAGCCACAGAGTAGCTAGACTCCTTGGAACCAGAAAGCCGACCCTGCTATTTCCAAGAGAGATAAATAGTGATGTGGAACCATTTCCTGCTGGGGAATCTCTTGGATGAGCCTTTAGAACAGGGCCTTGTTTGCCGTACTAGCCATTAGTGACTCTATGACCCCTTTCAGAATGGGCGGTAATAACAAGACAGGGCGTTTATGTCATGTCTGACATGGCCGAAGAGCCTCCTAATCCATCATTAGCTCAATCACAGCGTGACCCTTCGAGACAGGGCAGCCGAGCGATGATCCCTGTGCTCTGGCAGAGGAAGCCACCGAGGGGAGACGGACCCCTAAGGTTAAGCCCGCTAAGTCAGCAGCACGAGCGCTCGCTGCCAGGGACAGACTCTGCCTGAGACCCCCGGCCGGATCCCTGGGTCCAGCCTGGAAAGCGTGGGCTGCAAGAGCCAGATTTAGTCCTTCCGTGCATTAGTCACCTCCTGCAGAGTTAAACTTACAGGGGTAATTTATCCAGATTGTCGCATTAGAAGCACAGGCAGTTCAGCATCCTCCCTCTGACTTTAGCTGGTCAGAGAGGGCCCAAAGCTCCCTCCAGTGGTAACCAAACCCCACAAAAAGAGAGCCAGCCCAAGCTGTCTTCATTCATTTCATGTTCTGATTTCACCAAATTGGGCTCAACTTTCAACAAACCAACAAAAAAAAAGCTGAAGGACTTTCCCATCATCCAAGTGTCTCCCCATCCGAATGGTGGCTTCTCTCACCATTTGAATAAACATGAAAGAGGGAGAAAGCAATTCTATCTCAATGAAGCAAAGCATTATCTCTAATATTTTATGCTTAAAATTCCACTCTGGTGAGAGGCCTTTTCACTTGTGAAAATTTGGTAATGTGGTATGAAATATGAAAAATAGAAAAATTTGGTAAGTTATGAACATTTATATTTACATAAATAGGCTTTGCAGATTTAGAGACTCAAAAGTGGTCTACTCCAATGATCACATTTTAGCCTTGAGGGAAATTAAAGGACTTGCCTATAGTTAACTTGGATGAGTAAGTATCGGAAATGAGATTTGAACCAAGGTCTTCTGATTGGAGAGCAGCAAGGTGATGCGGTGGATAGAACACTGAGCGTGGAATCTGGAAGTCTCATCTTCCTGAGTTCAAATCCAGCCTCAGATACTTCCTAGCTGGGTGACTTTGGGCAAGTCACTTAATCTGTTTGCCTCAGTTTCTTCATCTGTAAAATAAACCAGAGAAGGAAATAGCAAACCACTCTAGTATCTTTGCCAAGAAAACCTCAAATGGGGGCGCAAAGAGTGAAACATGACTGAAATGAAAGAACACTAAAAAACCTCTGACTATAGAGAGAAGCACCATGTAGGTTATACCAGGCTGTCTCCTAATAAATGAGTTCAAATCTTTATCATCTTTGCTATTAATACCAACACATCCATTCTCTCCATCCCCGAATCCCTGGAATTAGAATGAGCAGGTTCAAAATTACAATTCATATGTTTTTGTTTTGTTTTGTTTTTAGATAATATCTGGAAGCAAACTTTAACATATATCAAAACTTTCACAACATCTCAAGCCAGGAGCTACTTTCAGAAGCTTCCACCAACACAACGGAATTAAATGGAACATGGTATGAGACAACTGTAATTTCATATCTCTTTTATTTTTAATTTGTTTTACATGGGCAGCAACTACATACACTGGGTTTTTAAGACTGCCAGGAAACACCTGCATGTAGCTAGAGATAGCAGCCCTAATGTAGTTTTTATCTTTTAGTTCCTTAATAAAATATATAAATATGGGAAAAGAAACATTTGAGAATTGCACCCGTATAAGTCAGGCAATTAGCTCCTCTGATGTTGTATCTGTCCTGTAATTTACTTTGCCAGGGTAGACATCTGTGCTGTTAATTATGCACACAGCGGAATCTATTACACAGTGTCCCCAGCATGCCAAAGCAGTGGTGAGGTTTCAGGCACTGCTGAAAGTGGTTAAGAAAGAGGAGGAAGAGGAGGAGGAGAAGAAGAAGAAGAAAAGAAATATAATTTTCACTTGCTAAGAATTTGACCAAAATACAAGTAAAGTCCACAAAACTCAAATATTTTGGATTTACCTGCCCCTTCCACCCACAAAACAAGAAACTCTAAACATAATCATTCATATTTATATAGCCTTTTATAATTTACAAGGCCTTTTCCTCAGAAATGCTAAGGAGTATGCAGCACAAATCATATTGTCCATATTTCCCAGACAAAAAAAATCAAGGTTAACTCAATTTGGTGAGTTACTAACAATCATACAGCTGATGGGTGTCAAAGCCAGACTTAAATCTAAGTCATCTCATGTCAAGTTTCAGGCCCTCTCCTGTCTTTTAAGAAGGACTAAAATTTGATAAAGATATTGTAATTTGGGCAAATAGTAACCTAAATATTAAACTTGAAACCATAATATAGATTTAGAACTGCAAGGGGCTTTAGAGCTTACAAAGTCTAACCCTCCCATTTAACAGATGAGGAAACTAAGACCTATAGACATTAAGTGATAATAAATGGCAGAACTAGAATTCAAACCCAAATCTTCTGATTCTAGACCTAACTCTTCACTGCCCACAGTGAGAGTCACAAGGGATCTTAGAGAGAGATCTTCCAATCAGTGATGCAGGTTGTTGCTATGGGAATAATGGGAATGGGAACTCTCCTGCTGAAGAGGTTTCAGAAGATATTGGAAAAGCATTCAGAACTACAGAGCAAATTACTTTTGGAAAAGATAAGAGACACAGAGACCTTCAGGGGACCAAAGCATAGGGCTCAAGGCTCAAAATCACAAAAAAAGAAGAGGCATTTTGAACATCTAGAGTCAAATCATTCGGGAAGTTCTGGCTGCAAGAATTTATTTCAGGTGACCCAGCCAGCTATCACTGACACCCAGCAGCAGAGAGAACATAACTGGTGGGGACTCAAAAGATAGCATTAGCAAAGAAAGACTTTCCAATCTCTTGGGACATTCTAGAGCCCTCATGGGAAGATATAGCTGGCTTCACTGTGGTAGAATAAGGCCAAAGCATAGTCATTACACTAGATTTGGCACAAGATTTTTATCTGTCAAGGTCTTTTTGGATCCAGATTCTATCATAAAACATGTTAATTATTCCTTCCAGATTTGTTTCAGCTGCAAACCTAATCAGCATGCAATCTGTCTTTATCCAAATCCCAGGACCAAGGACAGAACCCTGGGGGCACTCTTCCTTCCAGTATAATATCAACACATTGGTGATTACTCTTGGGATCTAGTAATTCAACCATTTCTCATTCCATCTAACTGTTCTACTCTAGCCCACAAAGACAGCATAAGAAACTTTGTGAAATGTCTCACTAGCATATCAGTAAACTGTAACTACAGCTTTTCACTGACATACCAATTTAATAACCCTGTCAAGAAAAGAAAAGGGAATTGTTTGACCAGGCATGTCCTATTCTTGATGGACTCAGGCTGCATCTTTGTGGGCTCTGCTTCTCTTTTTAGATGTAAGCTAATCATCCTTTTAAGAATGGATTGTAGACATGGAAATCAAGTTCACTGGCCTATAGTTTAAAAACTCTCTCTGTCTCTCTCTCTCTTCTTTCTGTCTCCTTTCTCTGTCTCTCTGTCTCTCTGTCTCTCTCGGTCTCTATCTCTGTTTCTGTCTCTGTTTCTCCATCTCTCTTTCTCTGTCTCTGTCTCTGTTTCTCTGTCTCTCTCTTTTTCTCTCTGTCTCTGTCTCTTTCTCTCTCTCTCTCTCTCTCTCTCTGTCTCTCTCTTCTTTCTGTCTCTGTCTCTTTCTCTTTCTCTCTCTCTGTCTCTCTCTGTGTCTCTCTGTCTCTGTTTCTGTCTCTTTCTCCATCTCTCTGAATCTCTCTTTCTCTGTCTCTCTCTCTGTCTCTGTTTCTCTGTCTCTCTCTTTTTCGCTCTGTCTCTTTCCCTCTCTCTGTCTCTGTCTCTTTCTCTTTCTCCTTCTCTCTCTCTGTCTCTGTCTCGTCTCTCTGTTTCTCTGTCTCTCTCTGTCTTCTGTCTGTCTCTGTCTCTCTGTCTCTCTCTCTGTGTGTGTCTCTCTATCTCTGTTTCTGTCTCTCTCCATCTCTCTGTATCTCTCTTTCTCTGTCTCTCTGTCTCTGTTTCTGTCTCTCTTTTTCTCTCTGTCTCTTTCCTTCTCTCTAGGGTGAGAATCTAAGATTCCAACTTGAACTAACCCCAAAACAGAAAAGTGTCTGTCTCTCTCTTTTTCTCTCTGTCTCTTTCCCTCTCTCTGTCTCTGTCTCTTTCTCTTTCTCCCCCACCCCTCTAAAAATCAAGACATTTTTCTTTCTCCTGTCCTATATGACCCCAACTCTGGAAACTCTATCAAAAACAGAACAGATGTAAGATAATGAAGGAACAAAAATCTACTTGGAAACATTGACGTAGAGATGGTAGTTTAAGTTTTGCTGTTATGGAAAAACCATTTATCTGATTCCTGGTATGTCTATTAGGCTGATTCCTTTCTCCATTAGGAGTAGCTGCCACTTACCTCATGATGTATTTCATTTTAAACGACAAAAATTAACACACGGCCCTGAACAATAGACGTTACAGTCCCCAGGATATGGACTTTGAATTTTTCACAGAAGATTTTATTCAGGTTTTCACGTTTCAGAGATTGGTCGCAATTTGGCAAATTGAAGCCATGCAAAATGACAGGAATTCTCAAAAACTAGGCTATTTGGGGGGATACAGATTGCACCCATTCATTACAATGATCAGTCATGTTATATTTTTGTTTTTCAAAACAAAACCCTTCCCCACAGGTCATGTCTGCCAATTGCTGAGGCTGCCTAGGGGGAATCATCTTATCTCTGCCGTTCAACTCAAAGGGGCTCAGACTTGGGTGGGAAACTTTTCAAAAGATCATACTATTGTTCCATCCAGAGTGTCAAATTGCTCTGAGTTGCCCTTGCCAAATCTATTATAATGACTTACATTTATCCAGCACTTTTTATTCCCGGGGATCCCACAGTACTCTCCAAACCCGATATTCAGGAAGGGAACACTACACCACCATTATGCAATCACCTTGGGGGTGAAAGGAGCAGCTAACAGTAGAGAGCGGCTAAAAATTCAAATGCACACATGAGCACACTCTCTCATTCTAGAATGTGAAACAAAAGAACTCTCCCTAGGAGCTGGCATCCAAAGACTTCTTTCTGGAAAGCAGAACAATGTTTCTAGGGTGAGAATCTAAGATTCCAACTTGAACTAACCCCAAAACAGAAAAGTGAAACACGAATCTCCCAGACATTAATGTTTGACTCATATCCTGAAAAAAACAACTTAAGTCTCCTGTTCCCAATTAATTCAGTCTTAGACTCCATTAAGGGAGATGTTGTGACCAGGATTGGGGAGACAACAGTCCTACTGTATGTACTGTGTCCTGGTATAGACATATCCTAGGAAGTCATCATAATTTAGAAGTGGAAGGGACCCGAGGGGTCATTTATTCCAGTCCCTTCATTTTATGGATGAGAAAACTGGAGTCCATAGGTGTTAAGTCCCTTGCCTAAGATTACATAGGTAGTAAAGAGAGCCATTTTGAAGTATTGCATTTCATTCTGAGCATCACTCTTTAGGAAGGTCATTTAGCATCTCAAGAGTATCCAAAGGGAAGTGATCAGAATGATAAAGAGCCTCAGTTTGCTTCAAGAATTGGTAGAAATGAGGCAGCGAGGTGACTCAATAAATAGAAAACCAGGTCTGGAGATGGGAAGTCCTGGGTTCAAATCTGGCCTCAGACACTTCCTAGCTGCATGACCTTGGGAAGTCATTTAACCCTATTTCCCTGTTCCTTACCTCTCTTCTGCCTTGGAACTGAAGGATTTTAATTTTTTTTAATTGGTAGAAGTAACTGGGAAAACACAAAAGACAAGATTTAGAGAGGGAAATGCTAGTTGTCTTCAAATATTTGAAGGACTGTCTTGTGGAAGAGAGAGGAAGAAAATTCTTAACATTAGAGGGATGGCACTATGGGAATAATTGCAAATAAGAAGGTCTAGACTTGATTTAAAGAAATAATTCCTAGTATTTCAAATTTTACAAGAGATGGATGGGTTGGTGTGGGAGCAGCAGATTCCCCTGATTCTAAGTCTTCAAACAAAGTTGATTATTTATCTGGATAATTAATAGGCAAGTATGTTGTAGAGGGAATCTTTGTTCAGGAAGGAATTAGACTAACTGACCTATCAGGTCACTTACAAGTCTGAAATTTTATCATCCCTTTCTGGGAGGTGTTGTGTTTTGATTCAATTTATGAAAGAACAGATACCTTTTGTGAAGACTTTCTCTCCAGTACCTATGTTTTTCCTGAAGCTTTCCTTGCCAAATTTTGATCATGTCAAACTCAGTTTCAGAGTATGACCACCATATTTTAATCATACTTTAGGCTGGAATTGATCATTTATTTATTCCAGTGCTCTCATGTTGCATATAAGGTATAAGGGTGAAAAAGGGGTTTTATGGGTTCAATATATTAAAAGATGGTCGCCAGAGGATTGAACTATTATCAATCCTCAATTAAGAATAATTTCAAGTCAAAATTGACTTTTATGGAATTTTATTTACAATTGAGAAGAGAGAGAGGAATTAAGGAAATAAGAATCTATCCCACTAATTAATCCAGGTAGATCTTAACCCTCAGCCAAGGATTAAAGGGCCTGAGGCCCAGAGGTGAATGAAGCAAACTTCATTCACAAAGTCTATAAAAAGAAGTTTCTTAATAGAAGTTCAGGAAGATTCAGTCTTTAAACTCACCATGTGGAACGATCTTGGTCACAAACCAGCAAAGCTCCCTCAGGTCCCCTTCACAAAACCAGAAACCGCCTCACTCACTCAACTCCCTCTTTTTAAAGGGGTCACTTATGCATCACTTCCAGTACCTTCCCCTAGCCTGCATGTCCAATCACAATAGATTATTCTCACAGAATGCCTAGTGGCGTGTCAGTCGATTCTGATTCATCACTCACTCTAGCACACCTGGGTTAGGACTTCCCAAGATTGAAGGTGCTCTCACCTTTGGTGATTAAATCTAAAGATGGGCAGTGTAGACTTAATCTAATTATCAGAAAGGAAACTGAGGCTTGTCTAAAACTGCCATTTTCAAGGTTATCTGGCTAATGGGAAGACATGAATCCAGGTCATCTTAATCCCAATCTAATTTTCTGTCAGGTAGGTGGTACCTGGAGTCAGGAAGACCCAGTTTCAAATCTGACCTCAGACACTAGGTATGTGACCCTGCGTAAGTCACTTAACCTTACTTGCCTCAGTTTCCTTATTTGTAAAATGAGTTGGAGAAGGAAATGATAAATTACTCTTGGATCTTTGCCAAGAAAACCCCAAACTAGGTCATGAAGAGTCAAACATGACCAAAAAAATGACTGAACAACAACAAAAATTTTATGTCACCTACACTGGGCTGCCTCTAAACATTGACTTTTATTACTTTGATTTTGTTACCTTATCACCACCATCCCTCATACCACCAGAGGATTATAGAGCTGAAAGGGACCTAAAAACCCAACTGACAAACCTTATAAAGTAGAAAATTCAAATTTAGAAAGTTTAAATGATTTGTGCAAGTTTATGAAGCTGGTTAGTGAAAAGCTGGAGCCAGAACCTAGATCTCCTGATATATGAGCACAGGAATCTTTCTGCTATATCTTTACACACCTTCCTAGTTTCTTTCCCCTTCCCTTCTTCTCATTTCCTTGCTTCTTCTCAAAGTCGTACCATCATCTCTTACACAGGAAGCAATGTTGCTTTCTCTTGGGAACATGACTCTACATTTATAATTTGAAAATAAAATTTTATTGCTCTTTTTTAAATTTGTAATACTTAAAATTTAATTATGAGGCTGCTAATACCTTTAGCAGCTTTATTACATCAAAGTAGTGATAGTAAAGAGTTGCTTAGCTCAATACCCTATCTATCATTTGATGGATTGAAGTTCACCACCAACATGGGTTCCTTCAGGTTCCAACCTCCAGCCAGGAGAGAGAGAGAGAGAGAGAGAGAGAGAGAGAGAGAGAGAGAGAGAGCTGTCTCTTATACA
>NC_058132.1:137379162-137407765 GCF_016433145.1 Gracilinanus agilis | reverse complement strand
CCCTGATTCCAGGTCTGGTATTCTATCTGCTGAGCCACCTAGCTGCCATATGATAAACTTAATCTCCTTATCACCCCATACTTCTCTCCCTGCCAACAATGTACTTTTGGGGCGGGAGGTGGAGGGACTGATTCCACCGGAGTTAAACCCTGGACCTTCTGCATATAAAGCAGACTTGATAACTTCTTGCTTTTTTAAATTTCTCTTTGGGAGATCCACAACTTTAGTTCTTCAGAGACTATAGTATTCCATGACTCATCAGAATATCATCAGAAAAGTACCAATGTGAAAAGGATGAACCTTTATACCAGGGAAAAGCTCAAGATCATTAATTCTGCACAGTTCTCTCCTCTCAAATCTCTTGGCCAATTATCCTCCAATCTCCAACTGCTTATTAAACATCTCAAACCAAATGTCCCATAGACATTTTAAACTCAAAATGTTCAAAATGAAACTCATTATCTTTCCTCCCCGAGCCCTCCCTTCTTCCCATCTTTCCTATTTCTATTAAGGGCATTACTTGTCCTCCCAGGCGCCCAGATTCAAAGCCTTTCAATGTCATCCTAGATTCCTCACTGTTTCTCACCATCATGACCAATATGTTGCCAAGGTCTATAGACTTTACCTTTATAACATTTTTTTTGTAGAATCCCCTCTCTCTCCTCTGACATTGCTATCATCCTAGTGCAATATTTTATCACTCGTGCCTGAATTCTTTTTTTTTAAGCTTTATCTTCCATCTTAGAACCAATACACAGTATTGATTCTAAGACAGAAGGTAAGGATTTTTTTAAAAATGCTTGTTGGCTGACTAAAAGTACTCCACAATTTCTCAGATGCAAGTGATCCCACTCTCCTATTTAATTCTAGACCCAACTCACTGCTTGCCTAGAGCACCTCTTTATGATATACATCCTGGCAGATCCACTCAATAGGTTGTCCATCCAACTATGTATCATTACCTGGATCAAAGGCATTTGTCATAGTGGATAATTGGACCTAAGATTTTTTTATGGATTGTGACTCTTATAGAGGAAGCACTGTACCACTTGAGGGCTTTTTGCCATCAGCACAATGTCATCTACAAACAGTAGCATGTGGAAGACATCACCATTTATAGGAATCTCTCTTCCATGTGGACTCCGAGTTGGACATCATCCATGACAGGGTCAAATCCTTTTGGATAGCAAACATGTTCTTTTATGCCTCAGCTGAGATTCATAATCAGAGGAGATTGAGCAAAGATCTCTGTTATTATGTTTCCAGGATTCTCTTATTATTTTGACATCTGCATGGTAGATACTTTGTTGGAGAAGAGCCTTTAAAGCTGTATTTTGGACCAAATTCCTTTTTTTTTTATAGAGTCTATAAACAATTGGCTTCATGAAATGTTATACTCTTTATGCCTTTTAGTCAATTAGGTGACTTTAAATATGTGGCATGCTGTAGAAAATAATCTGTAAAAGCCTTCTATTCCTTTATAATACTTTCTTTGGGAATATTTTAAATATGTATGTAGATTATTCTCATAAAGATTTTCTAAAGCTGGGAAAGGTGGTATATAAGTCTCTCTATTGACTTTTTTGGACAATATGGGGTTGAAAATCCCCCTCCAAAGTTTGAAATTCTCTTCTTTTTCAGATATCTTAAGAGAGGAAGATACTAAATCCTCCTCCTCCTCCTCCTCCCCCTCCTCTTCCTCCTCCTTCTCTCTCTCTCTCTCTCTCTCTCTCTCTCTCTCTCTCTCTCTCTCTCTCTCTCTCTCTCTTTCTCTCTCTCTCTCTCTCTCTCAACTCAATTCTTTCAAAATGGTGCCTCCTCAATCATGGATCTCCTCTGTGTATAAGGCCTACACCCGATGGCTATTCTCACCTTTGTTTTCTTCTATAGCATTTCTCCTTCCTCATGCAGAACATCCAGGACTTTTATGTTAAAGGAAGGCTCTACTCTCATTGATGGAGAAAAAGGTTTATTATTGAAATTTTGATGGTTATTTTTTGTTTGTGTATTGTCTTCCTTTCAGTTTTATCTTTAATTATTCCAATATATTATGGTTTAATTAGATCTTACTGAGTTTTTTATAAAACTGGTTTCTTCTCCATTTCCTCTTAATGTTATGAGATGGTTCATAATCTCTCAACATTCTTCTCTGTAAATTTTTACAAATAAGTCTATATTCTAAAAGTATTGTCTTTGTCATATGTGTGTATAGGATGAAAGTAGGTTTCTAAGAAAAACAAGTGCTTGTAGGTTAAAACTATTTCTAGGTTCTTTAGCCTTCTTACTGTAGGGGTCTCTTTATTTATTTATAAAAATCTTTAAAGTAAGTAGTGAAAATGGGACTGAGATGCTATAAATAAGTTTTTAGACCATCTATAGATATTAACTCCATTTCACTCTACATGTGAAATCTTTGTCCGATAGCCAATGAATAGACATACTACAAGAGGATAAGAATTATAGGAATGTTGGCATTCTCATTATTCATGAAACCACAATACACAGGGACATTGTAGCGAATAGTAGGATGATTCACAGGTTTTCCTCGAGGAGATAATAAAGAAATTGGTAAAGTTGGTTTTATCATGTATCCAAAGGCAACAAGAAATAACGTTTCATAGTACATTAAGTTATCTAATATTATAGTATTCATGACAAGTACTTATAAAAAAAGATCACCATGAAAATATTTACAGCTTATGTACCAACATCTGTTGCTGAGAATGAAAAGGTAAGGAAATGTTATAAAGAACTTGACAAGACTTTCTCAGTTAAATTGTATATGTACTTTGATATTTGGTCACTCAACAGCAAAAATAGGAAATGATAAGGACAGTAAAAATATATGTACTTTAAAATATGCTTTTAGAAGAGGAATGAAAGAGGACAAAGATTTACATACTATGCAGAGACAATCAATATATATTGTGTATGCTTTTTTGGAAAAAGTAAATACTGACCAAAAAAACACAAAAATTAAATTGATTATATTTCATAAGGACTAATTACTAATGGGAGAGTCATCCCTGAATCAGGTATCTATGCTATCATACTAACTTGCTAAAGATAGTATTAATTGAATTAAATTTTAATAATTAATCAATTTGTATTAATTTAAGAATGAATACAGTTAGAAGACAGGATAAATTAACTAAATGAATTAATTGATTTTATAGCCTTTCTAAAGTCCTTATTATATGCCATGGACTTGCTAAGGAAGAGTTGGGAATATAAAATCAAAAAAGATACAGCCTAAGCCTTCACCAAGCTTGCATTCTAATAGAGAAAGACAATGTATAGGAGAGTGATTATTAAGGAAGGAAGTTTTAGCCTGAAACATCACTTCACAGTAATGGTAGTATTGATTTTATTACAGAGTAAAAAGAAGCAGGAAGGAGGTAAGGCTAGAGGTTAAGTGAACAGTGTCAGGGAAAATGGCAAGATGCCTTGGGTAAATGTCTAGATGAGATGTAAAGAATCACCCACCACAAAGCCAAGTAGATATAGAAAGCTGAGTGAGTTTGCACTCACTCATTTATCAAAAAAGATTATTCTAAGGATAAGAGTTCCAAAACTGAGTAGATTAACTCAAGTAAGAAAAAGATATGGAACACAATTAAAATAACTCCAACCTGACCTGCTTAAAGAAAATATATAAGCTAAAAAGTGGGAAATGGATGCTTAATAAATGTTTATTGAATAAGGAGATAAAAAAGAGCTTAATAAAGAGCTTATCCAGCAAACACTTGACTGACTTGGCAGGAGGAGAAATCTGGTCATGAAGTTTAATATAGATTCCAAGTTGAAGAAGGATTATTTATAGAGAATGGTCTTTCAGATGCTCCTATTTATAAATGATATCTCAAATCCTACTGGACGAGATCTTTAATTCAGCTTAATCTTAACTATCCATGTGGTGGGGAGTATAACAGGATGAAAAAAACCTATTGTCTAGTCTATGAGATGCAAATTAATTGAAAACTATAAAGTTCACTAACTAGTATATGCATCTTGAACATATACTGTAGATGGGCAATGTGTTAGAGCCAAAATAAAACAGAGTGTACTGGGCTGCTTTGGGGGAAACTAAAAGTTCCTTCAATGACACCAACCTTCTTTTCATCCTGAAACAATGACCCATCTTTTAAATACAACAGTCTCTTGATTTTGTTGTATGATTGTATTTCACGAGATACTCCAACATCCAAAGATTCTGACTGAAAGATAACCTAAAGGCCAATGGAGAGGAGCATAGAAGGTAAACCCAGAACACACCACAGACAAGGAGTTTTAAGGGGAAAAAGTAAAGAATGTCATCAAAGAAATGTATGAATAAAATAAAATGGGATGGTCCCATCACAAGAATAAGAGATAAACAGATGGCCTTGGTGCTCACTCAAATGCCCATGATGACAAAACAAAGTGAAGGAGATGCTCAGCATATTGGGTAAACCTCCTGTGGCAAACTCATGTAAAGAAATGGACAAGAGGAACACAAAATAGGTAGACATTGACAGGCTAAAATCTTCATCCTTGAAAGGAATATTCACAATGAGGAGATAAAAGATCCATTTCAGTATTTGAGTAAAATTCCTAAGGAAATGGTAGTAATCTGTGACCACTTGATTTTAGGTCCATTGATTTAGAGCTGGCATATCCCTTAGGAGTTATCTGGTCCAGTCCCCTCATTTTACTAGTGAAGGAACTAAGTCTCCAACAGAAGTGACTTGTCCATGGGCACAGAGTTGGTTAGAAACAAAGCCAAGATATTTGCCCAAATATTCTGAAACTAAATCCAGCATCCTCTTCCCATTGCAAGAAATTGTTTCTGATATTCTCTTAACTATGACCCAATTTTTAGCTTCAACATCTTGTTTAAATAGGTCAAACTAAAGTTGTCCCAATCTCTTCCCATTTTTATTCTTTCTACTAATTTGATATAGATTTCGTGTTTTTCTCTAAGTTGATAGTTTGACTCTTCATGGACTGATGATTTAGAAGTGACTCCTATATTTGTATCCATTCGTTTTCTGTCAGAATATATTCAATATCAATTGGAGGGCAATATTATTTATCATGTACATCATATACAATGTTTAGGGTCTCCTTATCTTCTTGAAGAAATTATTTAGTGTGTAAGTGTTGGCATGAAGCTTCTCTCCGGCCTATTTATAAGAATTACAAAAATATACAAATGTCAACAAAATGAAGTATAATGAGTTGGATTCTGTTATAGCTTCAAAGGAAAAATGAACAATTGTGATGTATGGAGGGTAGATACCATGTCATAGGAAAATCTGTGAAGTGACATTTTGTTCTACTATATCAAATGATATTTCATAATCCACAAACAATAAATATAATGGAATTATTTTAGCCACACTTCAATTCAATGTGAAAAAGATACATTCCATTGTAGAATATCACTTCCAAAAGTATATTCATTCCCTACTAATACCCTCATTAGGATGGCCTTGATTCATTTATAGGTAACTAAAAAACTTGCTAGATATGAGAAAATAGATATATAACGTATAGTTACATTTTCTCAGTTGCCTTTTTTCTAGTACTAATAAGATCTGAGCATGCCTGAATCACAGCAGGACACAAGGCCAGACTAATATGCCAGCCATGGCCCGCACAGAACTCATGCTGGAATCATAGCAGAAGAAAAGGTCATAGTAGCATCTGGGAAGCCAAGCACCTAGGGTCTTCCAAGAATTCTGCTGCCAGCATAATTAATAACATTTGATTGGATCTGTCAAGGTTACAATAATGGATGGAGCCACCTCTAGGTTCAGAGCTTTCCAAGAAGAAGACAGAGAAGGGGTTAACTGCTCAAAATAGTTGTGTCGTTTTTCATTTGTGCCTCACTTCATGGCCCCATTTGAGATTTTCTTGGCAAAGATACTGGAGTGGTTTGCCATTTCCTTCTCCAGCACATTTTACAGATGAGGAAACTGAGGCCAACTGAATTAAGTGACTTGCCCACATTCACACAGCTAGAAAGTGTCTGAGGCTAGATTTGAAATCAGGACAGAAGTCTTCCTTATTCTAAGCCCAACACTCCATCCACTACACCATCTAAGTGCCCACCTGAAGACTAAGCCAAAGCTTACAAACTCCTGCAGAGGGTAAGACCTATTCTTAGCCTGGACTAGATTTAGGAATAAACCAAGTTTACATACATTTTTAAAAAATACAGGTGGGAGACTAGAAATATGAGAAAACACAAGAAAATTCCAAATACAATGACGAAATATTATGGATTGAGAGAAGTCCGAGGGATTAACACAGAAATAGACATTAATCCCATAATAAATCCAAGCTGAGCCTCAGAGAAAAGAATGGCCAGGGCACAAGGTCTAGAAGAGTACTTGGAAGAAATTAAGACAGAGATACAAACTATAATGCTATATTAAATGAGAACGTTGGGGGGAAATAGGAAGGAGAATTAATATCTTACAAATCTTACCCAAAAAAATATGCTCACCACCATCCCAAACCAGAATAGGCCAAACAGCAAGCTCCATGAGACAATAATTATCAAAACAAAATCAAAAGACTAGGGGGGGGGGAAGCAGAAGAAAATATAAAGGCATATATTAACAAAAATAGGTCAGAGAGAGAGAATCTAAGAATTTTCATAAAACCATGACCAAAGCCTGGAGATAGCATTAAATATAGTTAAATAGGGGGCAGCTGGGTAGCTCAGTGGATTGAGAGCCAGGCCTGGAGACGGAAGGTCCTAGGTTCAAATCCGGCCTCAGACACTTCCCAGCTGTGTGACCCTGGCCAAGTCACTTGACCCCCATTGCCCACCCTTACCAATCTTCCACCTATAAGTCAATACACAGAAGTTAAAGGGTTTAAAATAAAAAAAAAATTAAAAAATTAAATATAGTTAAATAGTTAAAAATAAATAAATAAAATAAGTTAAAACATCCCATATCTTTTAGAACCAAAGGACAAAGTGAAAGTACAAAGAATCTACTTGTCACCTCCCAAAAATTATCCTAAAACCTCTTAGAAATGTTTTGGCAGGACAATTCTGAGGGACTTGAGAAAGAACACTATCCACATTCAGAGGAAGAACTGAGGGAGTAGAAACACAGAAGAAAAACAATTGCTTGGTCACATGGGTTGATTGGGATATGATTGGGGATATTGACTTTAAAAGAGCACCCTTGTGCAAATATTAATAATATGGAAATAGGTCTTGATCAATGACACATGTAAAATCCAGTAGAATTACGCATCAGCTATGGGAGGGGGTTAGGGGAAGGGAGGGAAAGAACAAGAATCTTGTAACCATGTAAAATTATTCTAAATTAATTAATTAAATGAAATTTCCCAAATTAAAGAAAGAAAGAAAGAAAGAAACATCCTGGCAAAATCTAGAGCTTCCAAATCAAAGAAAATAAACTGATGAGTTCTCTGTTCCTATAAAATTAATAAGCTGATAGGGCTGAGTAATGATTCATGAGAGATATATGATTACATGAGAGATACTGGAAGAGTAGAGGGGCAGCTGAATGATGCAATGGATAGAGTGTGGGCCTGGAATCAGGAAGATTCATCTTCTTGAGTTCAAATATGGTCTCAGGCACTTATTAGCTTGTGTGACCCTGGGCAAGTCACTTAACCTTGTTCTCCTCATTTTCTGCATCCATTGATTTGATGGGAATAAGAGAAGAAAGAAAAGGGAAGAAAAATGAAATATATTAGGAAAGATAGGATGAGAAAGGAGAGGCAATTTATTAGCTCATATAATAGGGGTGCAACATGGACTTTATTTTTATTTGAAATATACAAAAAAGTGTTGAACACTCACATACACTCATATGCAGAATTTGCTATTGAAATATATTAAATTCAACAGGGAAATAAGTGGTGAGAAGAAACAGGATATCTGAAAAATGCTAGGATGTGACAATTTAGTAATAAATAAAAAAACTCTACAATGTCATAGAGTGAAACATGGATGGGGAAGGTTACTTATTATATATTTGTATTTGTTAACTTTATATTTATTTTTAAATGTACTTATCGTCTCCATCATTAGATTAAGAACTTCTTTTTTAATTAGGATTCTTTCATTCTTTGTCCTTGTATTACCATGGCACAGTATTGAATCTGGCATAAGATAGGCACTTCATAAATTGTTGTTCATCATTTTCAAAGAAGACCAATGATAGCACAGGGTGATATTCTAGTTTGCATATGAATTTGATTTAAGTGACACAAAGTTGTACAAAGTCCTTAACTCATTCTCTCTACCAGAGTCATCAAAGTCCAATGATAAGACAAAACTCAGGACAACCAGTGATGGCCCAGGATGCAACAGATGACTTTGGTGTCTTTGATGTCTGACCAAGTTCTGAGCACTCCACATAACTTGCTACAGCTTCCTTTGTGGGTGTGGAACTCTATTGATTAATTGTGATTGATGCATGAAGGAAGGAATAGAAGAGAATCAGGAGAGATGACTCATTTACAGAATGAAGAAAATATACTTCCCTTTTACCACCTCCTTTTTGAAGAGGGGGTCCAGGGACAAAGAGAGGAAAAAATAAAGAGAATAGAATGGGTAGGAACACACAGTTAACAACTGTATCTGTGAAGGTGAGAATAAATGGGACAAAGTTCCTTTACTGACTCTAGGCTTTCCATGAAAAGAAGGTCCATATTTTTTATATTAGCATTCTACTAGTTTCTGAGAAAAGGACAGCGGCCATACCTGTACATTAGGAAGATTATTTTGGCAGCTATAAGAAGGATAGTCTAGTGAAAGGAGAGAGTCCAGTCAGTAAACAACTCCAATAATCCAGGCAAAAAGTAATAATGGCCTGAAAGAGGATGGTGCCAGTGTGAGTGAAAATGAAGGGACATATTTAGCAATGATAAGCAGATTAATTTTGGGAAAACATAGAAAGACCTACGTGAAATTATAAAAAGTGAAATGAGCGGAACCAAGAGAACATTGGATACGGTAATAGAAATATTGTTTGAGGAATTAATGATTTGTATATGTCCACCTCCAGAGAAAGAATATGTACATGTATCTTTTTTTTGGTCAAATGATGCCTTCTTTAATGGGGAGAGGGGAGGGAGGGAGTTAAATGTGTATTTTAATATAACAAACAAATTAATCAATTTTTTTAAAAAAAGAATAAAGCATCACAAGTGGACAATTATAGTCTTCCACTAGTAGACCCAAAATGATAAGTGAAATCAAAGTAAGCCTCTGGCAAATTGAAGTTATGTCCAGGGGGAGCAAGAGTTGTATGGGATGGGCAGGTATGAATGGATTTGTGACGCACACCACTGGAGAGAACGCCTGAGTCAATGAGATCATGGTGGAGCCTTTTGAGTCTTTGAGTATGATATTGAATTCAGATGAATAAAAACACATATTTTTCAATAAATGATCATATATTCTTTCAGCATTTTGGTGGATCTCAAAGCTATGGACTTTGGCATTTCATACTTTCCCTAACTCCAAAACTTTAAGGCTTGCCTCTTTTCTTCCTGGTTCAGAGCTTTTTGAAAAAGCAAGTTGATCATTCCCTTCTTCCTAATCTCTATAGAAAAAAAAAAAACAGATGCTGAATTTACAATATTATCTGACTTTGGAAGTTCTTTCAGAAAGCCATGAATATATTCACCAATTTCAAGATCACAAATAAGAAAGAAGAATCCTACAAATTTGACACCAAATCCTTCTTCTTATGAAAATGGCAGCACAGATTACAGGCAGAAATGCACCATGCTCTTTCATTTAATAATCCATGTTATACTGCTTATACTCAATGCATGGACATTGTAAAGATCTAATAGTATTCTAAGTTTTTAAATATAAATCATGGTATTATATATGTAAATATGTAGTATTTTTTTAAATCATCCTGGAGGAGTAAAGACTATGCAGAAATACATAACTATCTTTTCTTAAACCCTCTATTCCTCATTCTAAAAAAAACTTAATTCAAAAATTTTCCATTTTTCTCAAGAAAATAGAAGTTAAGGGACAAAAAACTTCAACCTAGTTTTGCCCTGATTTTGTTTCCAATTTTTCATCGAGCCCTCAAATCGGTTCCTTTCTCCATCTCTTCATGTCAATGTGGTCAGCGGCTGCTTAAATTGCAGGCTGCTCAAGGGCAAAGACTTTTTCCATTTGCTTGGTACAGCAGCTAGCCCAGTAACTTTGCAAATAGGATGCTGTTCATGGCACTAAAATAATTGTATATGAATCTGTGTTGTGCCAGCTCCTGGAACTGAGAGGCCTTGGAACTGTGTGTGCTCCTGCGAGTCCCTTCCCAATAATCCTTTCTCATCTCTGGGCCTAAGAGTGCAGCCATTAGAAGAGACAGTGAAACATGCCAGTTTAATTTTAAGTCAAACAAATGATTGCACATTTTCCTCTTGATAATGGCCTCTGGAAAGATCATCATCATTTGAGCAAATTTCAAGTCTCTGCCAAGAATAACTTTTTGCTCATATTGGACAGAGAGAATAGATAGGACAGAAGGAAAAATCTCCTCGTTCTCCCCCAGCTCCTGGTGTTGTTATTGGAGTTGTTGCTTATATAACTCACAATGTGAAAATAAAAAAGGCCCATGAGGTATTTTCTTACATGCAGCTGAGCTCATCCTCTATTCCGCCTGTGTAACTGAAGCCCGAGATGTGGGTCCAAAGTACCCCAGGCCAGAAAAAGCTAATAAATATGACCAACATGTTGTATGTATTAAGTTTCAAATGAATGCACCGCTTGTAAAGGCCTTGAAAACATTATGTGTTAGAGAATAGAAACTAAACTTAGGACTTGCCCAAATCCAGAGCTCTTTCTAGGCACACTGAGGAAGATTTAGGATGGCGTATGGCAAGGAATCACAGCCAGCCATTAGGCATTTGTAAAAGCCAGATAAAGTAGTAGGTAGAAGGCATAACAGCGATCTTCACTCTAGGGCAAAGTAAAGACATATACATGCAAGGAAAACCTGAAATAAGAGAGGAGGGATGAAGCATGATCGAGAGTATTTAGGGGAAGGTCAATGGAATTTGAAAAAGGAATAATATTGTCACCAGAGTATATTGCAAACCATCTGGCACAAATGAGGACATGGTTGAGGGCCTCAGGAAATGCAGACATGCTATGGTAGCGATGGGCAAACTCAAATTATCTGGACATCAACTGGATTACTATCTGCCCAAAGCCAAACATGTCTTGGCTTCCTTCCATCCTTATCAAAGTGAAGAAATCGTGTTCCTCTGAACCTGGTTCTCACTAACAAGGTGGAGCTGGCTAGTGAAGTGGAAATGATGGGAACCTTGGGGGGAAATGACTATGCCATCTTATAATTTATGATGACAAAAGAAGAGAAAACCAAGAACAGTCATATACCTTAAATTTCTTATAAACAGCTTTCAAAGGGTTCAGATAAAGGATAGGTGGGATTCTTTGTACTAACATTCTATAGGGGAAAATGAGACTGGAAAGCATTAAGTTCTGGAGAATAAAAACAATTCCCACAAAGAAGATTAAAAGAAAACTATCTAAAGACAATGATGTGAATGAACAAAGAACTTCATCAATTTTGATTTTACAAAATGATATATACAATAAATGGAAGTCGAGAAAAGTAATATAAATGAATGAGGCAGTGCTTTAATTAATTCCACATTAATTAGTGTAGAAGCTTCAAATGAGTTGAAATAGTGGAAAAAAACTAGGGACAACAACAAAAGAAAAGAAGAGTTTCTTTTGCAAGGAGAATAGTCTTTGGGCTGGAAAGGACTGAACAAAAATGGATAATGGGGGGTTGAAGTGAAGGATAAGTAGAAATATAGTTAGAGAGGACCTACCTACCTTTGAGGAGTTCAAATTTCCAGGCTGATTATCTAGGTCACAGGTTACAAAAAGGTCTTGCAAAAGTGATGAGTGAGCCAGGTTAAATGACTTTTGAATTGTCATGGAAAAATGGAAATGTGCACCAGGCAGGGCAAATGTGCTGGGGTATTTTTTGTCATCGTTTTCTAAAACTGAAGAAAACGGAACTTGCAAACTATATACATGCCAAGTCTTTATTTTGGTTTCCTGTAAAACTTTAAGAACACATCCTTAAAGAGATGGTAAATGTTCATGTAGAAGAGCAAACACTTGTCACAGAGTCAACATGGCTTCAACAAGAACAAGTCATATTGGCTAACCCCCAAATAACTATCTAGTATTTTCTTTTTTTGACAATATTACCAGGGTTACTTGACTGGAAGATGAGGGAAATACCGTAGAGAAAGTTTAGCTGTATTTCAGCATGCTCCTTTTGTAGACCAGATGGAAAGAGGAAGGCCAGTAATGAAGAATTCAGAACTGGTTGAATGGACATCCTCCAAGAGTAGTCATTAATGGACCAGCGTCAACTTGGAAAGAGCCCTCTAGACATGTGCTCCCACGATCTGTGTTGGCCAGACTATTAGTGGGTAGCATTTTTATCAAAGACTTAAATAAAGGTAGAGCTGGCATGCTGAGCAGATTTCCAGATGACACAAAGCTGGGAGAAAAGGAAAACATGTTGGATCATACAGTCAGGATGAGAAAAATCATGACAGGCTAGAACACTGGGCTGAATCTTAAGAGAAGCAGTCACCATGGTGATCATTGCCCATTCTGAAAGCAGATACACTATTTCCAGAGTGGGGAGGGTTCCCGGTAGCAGCATATCAAGTCAAACAGGAGGCATTTCCTGTGCTTTCCCAAGCTTGCCCTAGTGACCAGGCATCACAGTTCAGTTCAATGCACAAATGTTTTCTGAGCGCCTACTACATGCAAAACAAATCACCTTGTGAGATACAAAGATTAACAGAATTTAATAGTAAATAATAGTTACTATAAATTACACTAAGAGTTTTAAGTTATACTAACAGTTAAGTAAATGCTTACTGTGCCAAGGTTCAGTTCAAGTGCCATTTCCAAAAAAAGACTTTCTTGATCTCCCCAGGTGTTTGTGCTTTCTCATTCTTAACATTCCTTTTTTATTTAACTGAGTATATTTGTTTCCACCCCTAATGGAATGTAGGCAGCTAGGTGGCTCTAGGCTTGGAGTCAAGTTCAGTTGTTGTTCAGTCATTTTAGTCATGTCCAACTCTTTGTGTCCCCATTTGGAGTTTTCTTGGCAAAGATACCAGAGTGGCTTGCCATTTTCTTCTCCAGCTCATTTTACAGATGAGGAAACTGAGGCCAAAAGGAGTTCAATGACTTGACCAGGGTCCCACAGCTCATGTCTGAGGCCAGATTTGAACTCAGGTCTTCCTGACTCCAGGTACAAAGCTCTATATAGCATCATCTAGCTACCCTAAAGTCAGGAACTCCTGCGTTCAAATTTAGCCTCAGACATTTACTGTCTATGTATCTATATAGTATGCAAGTCATTCAACCTCTCTTTGTCTAAATCCATTGGAGAAGGAAGTGGAAAACAGTATCTTTGCTAAGAAAAGCCCATGGACAGAATTGGCATGATATGGTCCACAGGGACATAAAGGGCCAGATGCTACTGAAAGACAGCAATGATACCATGTAAACTCTTAAGAGAGCAGGGAAAAGGTATTTTTTTTGCCTTTGTTTCCACAGTGCTATACACATAGTACAAGTTTAACAATGTGTATTGAACTGGATAAAATTGAATTGAAAACACTCTGTTGGGTGCTGGGGACACAAAGATACAAAAATTAAACAGCCCCTGCCTTCAAGGAGCTTATAGTCTGGGGGAGGAGGGTGACACATACTCAAATAAACAGCATGTATTAAATACTAGACCTAAGTACTGGGAATCCAAAGACAAAAATGGGGGGGGGGGGGGAGAATGATATATGTGCTACAGAATGTGATATGGGCAAAGGAGACCTCTAGACAAAAAGTTATAAGAAACTGGAGATGGGAAGGATCATTTTCAGCTGGGAGGATTAGTGTGGGTTTTGTGGGGAAGGTGGCCCCTGAGCTGGACCTTAAATGAAGAAAAGGTTTTTGATAAGCAGATTTTTGGAAGGAATACATTCAAGGTGAGCAAATGTACAGGCAAAGAGCAAAGCAGGACAAGATCAATGGCCTAGTGGGGTTGGAACTTGGAGTTCAGGGAAAGAGAATAAATCAGAATAGGTAAGTTTTGAGTCAGGCTGTGAAGGGAATTAAATGGCAAGCTAAGGAGTTTATATTTCATCCCCTAGCTTCAGGGAAGGCACTGAAGATTTCTAAGGAAAGGAAGAATGGCCATATCTGTGCAATAGCAAGATTACTTTTGACAGCTGTGTAAAGGATGGGTTGGTGAAGGGAGAAAGACCACAGAAGGAGATCGAATCTGGAGGCTATTACTGTAAACCAAGTCAAAGGCAAAGGAAACCCGAACTTAGGAGATGGCTGTATGAGTGAAGATGAATGGACAAATTTGAGCCAACTTATGGAGGCAGAATATGAAAGCCATGGCAACTAATGGGCTATTGTTGATGGGGTGGAAATTTTAAAAAGGGACAGCCAAAGATACCTGAGATTTTGAACCAGGACCATGCAGCTAATGACTAAGGAGATATTTGAACCTAAATCTTCATGAATCCAAGTACTGTGTCCTATATACTACTCCACATTGTCTTAATCTGATGCTTCAGTATAAGGAAGACTAGAGTTATCAGGGAATTCATTTAAGACTATCCCAGGCCCAGAGGGGTCTCTTGACAAGAGAAGGAGAAAGGCTAAACCCAGAAGCAGGTTCTTTCCTACTTAATATTCCATCTGAAATATCCCCTAGGAAATAGAAGAGATTTGGGTAGCCTAGGGACACTGAGAGTCCATTTGGATCATTCATAAGCTCAGGTTTGCTACTACAATGTGGCAGGTCTGTGAATAATGAGAGCCAGACAATTATGTCTATCCACAGGCTCAAGGAGGTTATGACAGAGATGCCAGGTCTATCTGACTAAAACCTCAAGAGGTTAAGTGGCTTGCCAAATGCTGTAGTAAGTGGTAGAGTTATGATTCAGACCTAGGTCCTCTGATTTTAGACTCAGAGTTCTTCCCACTAAGGTTAGGTCTTCCTCTTGGGTCTAGGCCCATGGTTTCTTGGATAGTCCTCAAGTGGAATTCTTACTTAGTCATCCCAGACTCTAATCCATCTGTTTCTGGAGATAGTCAGGTTGCAAGGTCAGGCACCTTGCAATTCAGGCATAAGGCCAGGAACCTCTGTGGTAATAAGCTCACAGGGCCTTGGAGAAGCTGAAGTTTTTTAATTCACTTTGAGGTCATTAAACATCCATCTGCTCCCTTCCAACATGGCACCTTACCCATTTTTCCAACATAATTCATACCTTATTTGTATTATAGCTTTAATATGAGTCAGCTAAGTGAACTTCCTGACATGGAATCTAGCCAATCAAGGGAAAAGGAGAATGCCTGTGTGAGGGTAATAGTCCCTCCCAAAACCTGGAGCCTATTAGATTCTGTGAGGTCCATAAAGTTTATTTATGGTTCCTTGTCTCAGCTCTGGACACTGGATATACACCCCCACTTTTACACTCTCCAAAGTTATAATGATCACTTTTTAAAAAAAAACTTTTACCTTCTGTCTTAAAATCAATCCTAAATATTGGCTCAAAGGCAGAAGAAAGGTAAGGGCTAGGCTATTAGATCATATAGCTAAGAAGTGTCTGAGGCCAGATATGAACCCAAGACATCTCATCTCTAGCCATGGCTCTCTATCCACTGAGCCACCTAGCTGCCCCTGCCAATGATCTCGTAATTATCAAATTTCTCAATCCTCATCTGTCTTGAACTTTCTACAACCTTTGATAGCATCAATCACTCTCATCTCCTTGAAGTTCTTTTCTTCCTAGGTTTTTGGAACACTTTCTCTTGATTCTCCACTGAACTATCTGGTTTTGCCTTCTCAGTCTCCTTTATTGAACATCTGTTGAACACTTGATGAACATCTGTTCATCCAGATTACACGTTAGCCAAGGTGTCTCCCAAGGTTCTATCCTGAGCCCTTTTCTTTTTTCCCTCTATACTATTTTGCTTGGTGATCTCATCAGCTTCCATGTTTTCTAATATCATCTCCATGCAATGGTTCTCAGATGCATCTGTCTAGCATTTACCTTTTCTATGACCTTCACTCTTGAATATTCCAACTTCCTATTAGACATTTTGAACTGGATTTTTTGTGGAGATCTTCAACTCTACATGCTCAAAACTGGACTCATTATCTTTTCCTCCAAATCATCCCCTCTTCTGAACTTTTATTGTCAAGAATACCTCCATCTTTCCCAGACACTTGGGCTTACAACTTATATATTATCCTCAACCCATTCTTTTCATCCTCCAAATCCTATTTGTTAGCAAGTCCAATCAATTCTATCTTTGACTTCTCTTTTTTGTGGTGGTGAAGAATTGGAAATGAAAGGGATGTCCCTCATTTGAGGAATGGCTGAACAAACTGTGGCATATGATGGTGATGGAATACCATTGTGCTATAATGAATGATGGAGCAGGATGATTTCAGAAGGAACTGGAAAGACCTACATGAACTGATGCAGAGTGAAATAAGCAGAACCAGAAGAACATTATACACAGTAACAGATATTGTGGAACAATCAAATGTGACAGACTTTGTTACTAACAACAATACAGTGATCCAGGACAGTTCTGAGGGACTTATGAAAGAGAATGCTATTCACCTCCAGAGAAAGAACTGTTGGAGTAGAAATGCAGATGAAAACATATGATTTATCACTTGTTTATTTGGGTATATGTTTGGGGGTTTGGGTTTTATAAGATTAATTGCTTATAAAAAATAAATAATATAGGAATATGTGTTGAGTAATAATACATGTATAATCCAGATTGAATTGCTTGTCAACTCTGGGAGTGGGGAAGGAATAAGGGAGAGAGACAATATGAATCATATGACTTGGGAAAACTTATGTGGAAATTTGTTATTAAAATAAAATAAAATAAAAATTCTATCTTTGAGGCATCTCTTGTATATGCTACTTTCCTCTTTCACTGCCACCCTAGATAGAGGCCCTCATCACCTCACACCTAGACTACTACAATAGTTTGCTCATTGGCCAACAGGCCTAAGAGTCTCTCCCCAGTCCAGTCTGTCCTCTACTCAGTTGTCAAAGTGATCTTCCTAAAGTGCAGATCTATCCATGTTACTCCCCTATTTAATAAACTCTAATAGCTCCCTATTACCTCCAGGACAGAATATATTTGGTGATAAAATCCTTCATAATTTAGCACCTCCCACCTTTCTTATACCTTAACTCCCCTCATCTCCAACTACTCTGTAATCCAGCAATCCTTGCCATTCCTCAAACTAGACACTCCTTCTCCCAACACCAGCATTTCCACTTGCCATCCCCCATGCTTGGAACTGACTCTCCTCTTCTCTATCTCTTAACTTCTTTGGCTATCTTCAAGTCTCAGATAAAATCATGCCTTTTGTGAGGTCTTTTCCAATTTCTCTTTCTTCTGTTGATTATCTCCTCTTTACATATTGGTTTCCCCATTAGACCTTGACTTCCTCAAGAGCAAGGACTACCTTTGAATCTTTGATTCCCCAGCACTTAGCACAGTGCCTGGCACATAGTAGGCACTTGATAAATGTTGGTTGACTGTTCAATCCTGCTACCATTTTCTGGAAACTTCCTTGCCATACCCCATGCACATAATCTTTATTTGGCCCAGTTGATTTTCTGTTATTTTCCCACCTGTGACATAAAAGACAGGACACCTGGGGCAGAATCTAATCCCTCCCTATCAAATCCATGATCCTCAGTTGCCTTGGATTACCTCTCTATTATTAGGGGATTGAAACTTCTGTACCTTGTACCTAGACTGCTCTCCCTCTTTGTTTCTGCTTTTTAGAATCCTTTGCTTCATAGAGCAATTAGGTAGCTCAGTGGACTGAGAACCAGGCGTAAAGACAGGAGATCCTGGGTTCAAATCTGGCCTCAGACACTTCCCAGCTGTATGACCCTGGGCAAGTCACTTAACCCACATTGCCCAGCCCTGACCAGTGCCTTGGACCCAATACACAGTATTGATTCTCATTCAGAAGGTAAAGGTTTAAAAAAGAAAGAAAGAATCCCTTGCTTTCTTCTAGGCCTAGCAAAGTGTCATCTGCAACAGGGCCTTTTTAGCCTCCCTCCACATACATTTAAACCTTCCTCTCTAATGTTAACTTCAATCTATTCTCCTATGTATTTAACATATCACTTTGATGTTTCCAAAATACTTTCCATATATTATTTCATTTGATCCTATTTATGTGTAACTTTTTATTTACATGTTGTCTCTGCTAGAATGTAAGCTTTTTGAAGGCAGGGGCTATTTTTGCCCTTTTTTTCCTCTCTTTTTGTGTCACCAGCACATGCTTGGCTTATGGGAAATACTTAACAAATATTTGTTAACTAACTGCCCCAGATATCCCCCTTCTAGCTCTGATGGAGAGCTCAGCAGAACCAAGTGGGCTAAGTTTGAGGGCAACCTTGGCAAAGAACCCTCAATGCCCTGACCCTCCTTCTCCTCTGGTGGCCCTAAAACTGACGTAGGGCATCTAAAGTGCTAGCAAGTGACCTGCCTGTATTCTTGCTTTGTTCCTTCAACTCTCTCATGATCTTTCCCCTTTTCTATAGGCACTGAGTGTGAGCTAAAATATTCCATAATAAATGACCTGTTAATACATTACTGGTTTGTTGATTCTTTGATGAACCCTGTTGAAGTTCCCGGCTCCAAAGACTGCATGGAAAGCAGCAGAGTGGAATCAATAAACAATCATATGAACAAAAACTTTCCACTTTTAATTTCATTCTCAGTGTCTCCTCTAATCGGTTTGCCTGAGCAACCTAACTCTTTAAGAGACAAAATTTTTACATAGCTTCCTAAAGTTCTTAAAAGGTGTGTCAGGGAACACCCCCAGACTAGGACCTACCTTCTGGCCAGTCACTCCCGCCAAATCCCACTGAACTATGACTGGTATCGTGGCAAGGGGCCAGAGGGGAACCCTCTGTTAAAACAGAAATAGACATCCCTGGGGAAATTCTTTATTTTTAGGTTTGACAACCAAGCATTCTGGGAAATATGGCATTCGGTGCAGGAGCAAAAGGGGGCTTGATACTTATTAGGGTTCGTTATTGACAATTATTCATCCTAAGCCTCATAATTAACTGATTCAGGAACTTTCTGTAGCATAAGAGATCCCTCTATCATCCTTTTCCTTCCTCTTTTTTGTCTGCATTCCTTCTCTTTTTAGTATATGATAGTAATATATCACTTCACCAAAGGAAAGAAAAATGGGATTGAATCCACTCGTCCTTTTAACATGATTGCCTTGTGCCTGAAGTGAGTAAGGGTTTTTTTTTTGTTTGTTTTTTTGTTTGTTTAGATTCTATGGCTTGGGACTAAATTGACCAACCTGACAAAGAACTGATTTCAAGTTATATGTATTCAAGGAGTTGTTGTTGGTCCTTAGAAAGTCTAAGCATGAAGGGCAAAGCCTCCAAGCCTGTGTTTAGACCTGGAGGGTCAGATTGAGCCTCTGATATTCTACTTTAATTCCTCTCAAAAGTCTCGATTAAATCCAAGATGCAAAAGTGAAATTGCTGAAGAACAAATTAATCCAGAAACTAGCTTTCAGGTTGCTGAATGACGATGTCACTTGAGAGGGATGCCTCATTATGTTGCCATGGCCAGGGTAGGATAAGATCTCCCAGGTAGGCCCTGGGACCTGGCAACCTAGAATGTAGACATTTAGGCTAATGAGTCCCCAGTTAAGTCAGACTCCCCGGTCCCCTTGGTTCTTCCTTAAGAGAAGAAGCCTCGTGTCTCTGTGGATTATCCAAACTCCTTTCATCCTCCCCCTTTCCCGAGTGACTATGATCATTCACTCTTTTTCAGGTTTCCTAGGTCAAAAGTTATTGCGAGGTTGGATGGCAGCTTGCTGACACTACCAACCAAGAACAGGACTACAACCCTGAAGGACTATAGACATGTGCCCAAAATTGTCAGCAGAAGACAAGAGAAGTGATGGAGGCTCCGTTCCTTCCATCTTTCCAATATGGGAGCAGAGTCTGTGAAGCCCTTGCAAATTTTCTATCTTGGAGAGCCCCACTGGGACTTGGACATTAAAATCAAGCTGGTGTCCCTAGCTGATGAGCTGAAAAGTCCCTTGAAAAATCAGTGGCAACTTAGAAATAGAATGTTGACATAATAATCTTGTTTAGCCAGAAACATGGTACTGCTGAAAGAGAGTTGGAGTCTGGGAGACCTGACTTAGACACTTATTAGCTATCTGGCCCTAGACTAATCAATTAACCTCTCTCATCCTCAGTTTCCTCATCTGTAATTTTTTAATTATTTAATTTATTTGTTATGTTAAAATTCCCAGGTATCTCCTTCACTCCCCTCCCCTCACTAAAGAAAATGTCACTGGCAAAAAGGCATATGAATGTACAAAACTATGTTTTGCTGGTTTCCATTTATCTGTTCTTTCTCTGGTTATTCTTCAAGCAATATTTTTGTTGTTGCATGTCATGTTCTCTTGGTTCTGCTCATTTTCCTCTTCCTAATTTTATGTAGGTCTTTCCATGTTGTTGTTTTTAATTAATGTGCTCATGGCAGCTAAGAGGCTCAATGCATGGAGAGTCAGGCTTGGAGATGGGAGAGGACAGGAGCTCAAACTGGACCACAGACACTTCCTAGCTGTGTGACCTTGGGCAAGTCACTTAACCCTAAGTGTCTTGCTCTTACCTCTCTTCTGCTTTGGAACCTATTCTTAGTATTGATTCTAAGGCAGAAGGTAAGGGTTTTAAAAATCCTTCCACCTGATCATCATCTCTTAGTGATAGATACAGAGTAGTATCTATCACAATCATGTGCCATTTAGCCATTCCCCAATTGATAGGCATCCCTTCAGTTTCCAGTTCTTTGTCACCTCAAAGAGAGCTGCTATTTTAGAACATATAGATTCTCTTTCTTTTCCCCTGATCACCTTAGGAAACAAGCCTAATAGTAGAGCTGCTGGATCAAAAGGCATACAGTTGTATTTCCTCATCTGTAAATTGGCAATAATAATAATAGCCCTGCCTCAGTAGGCAGTTGGTAAGGATCAAATGAGATGTAGTAGTACATATCTTCCAAGTGATTCATCAGGCTTAATTATATTAGGAGAGGGCCATGGTAGGATCAACTAGAACACTACTGTTGGCCTTAAAAGGACTTAAAATAATTAAAAGCAAATGAGATCACCAAGACTCAGACATGACTGAAAACAAAAATGGCAGCTGACAGGCAATTATCCTTCAAGGTAAAATATAGTTAAGTGCCACAAGAAAGGTCTAAGCAAAATGCTGTTGGAGAACCAAGATTATTTCTACCTCTCCAGTTCAAAAAAGAGTCTTAGATTGGATTTTGGTAGGCAGAAATTAGAGGGAAGGCTATATTCCAGGTGGAAAGAATCATGTAAGTGAGCCAGGACATGCAGAGAAAATGGGCCAGGAACATAGGAACATCCAGGAGAGAGAATTTCCATCAGCCCTTCTCTATGGGGCAGGAACAAGTAGGAGTCCTTAAGGGGAAGGATAAGGACTGATGGTAAAACTAATTCTACAGTGAGCTGGGACGCCTGAACACACCCATCCCAGGGTGAACCAATGTAATTTTAAAAAAAGCAGGAAAACATAGGTCGTATTCAGAGAGTGAAGAGAGTGGCCAATGGTCATCTTTAGCAGCAGCACAGAGTTCATAAAGGGGAATAATGGAAGCTACTCCTGGAAAGGTAGTCTCCGAATTTTAAAGGGGACCTTTGAAGTCAAGCAGCCCTTCTATGAAGAAACTCAAAACCAGAGAAACAAAATGCCTGTCTAAGGTCCCACTACTACCTCCATTATTGATAATTATATAGTAAACCTAGGAGTTATAGGAATCTATACAACTAGAGTGGAAAATAAATGAAATAAAGTTTCAGAAAAGTCCTAGATGGGCTGTTATTAATGCATTAATGTATTACATAAGGAGGCTCTCTCTACTGATTTCTGTATCTCACAATCCCTAGGATCCTTCCGAGGGTCAGATCAAGTAACGCCTTTAAATGAAGCCTTTGTCCATCCATCCCACCCCAACCCCATCCGATTGCTATTGCCTTCCCCTCAGACAAATTGTATTTATTTTTATTTCCCTATATATGCATAGAATAGGAGGACTGGAAGTGATCCTTAGCATCAATTCTAAGACAGAAGGGAAGGGTCAAGGCAGGTAACAGTTTATCAGATTCAGTACAGACACACATACACACACACAAATATACATGTGCCATGTTATATTCACATGTATATTCTATGTTATGCATGTGTGTTTGTATGTATAATGTTTTTACAGACTGGAGGAGCTCTCTCACTGGGAGCTGCGTAACTCAACTCCAACAAGAACGAGGGTCCTAGATCTTTCCCCAAAGGGAAATATCCCAAAGGCTCTCATGTAGCGAGCTGTGAATAGGGACAATGATGGAGACCACTAGCTCCTCTCCTGTCTTCCCAGAGTCTTTTCCTTCAGCAATCTGAAACGGCACTGGCCTCTTCCATCTTCCCCAGAAACATCTGAAGTTTCTTGACAATACAGAAGTCTGGAAACTTGGAGAAACTAGTGCTTGCACAGTCCCAAAAGGGAACTAGCTAAGAAGAATCCCAAAGTGGGGATCAGTGCAGCCAGGAGCTCTCTGGACGTTCACCAACCTCATGCAGAGGCCACTCCTCTCCACCAACAAGGAGCGAATCTCAGAGCAATGGGCTCGGGGACAGGAGTGACATCCACATAGAGATAGAGATGGACACAGACTGAGAAACAGACATGTACACACACACACACACACACACACACACATCCATATATGTACTGACGGAATTGAGGAGATTAACAGCAGTAGTAGGAATTGGGTGAACCACATAGATTACATCTTGTGACAGTTCTAGAGCTGGTTCAGTTCCAATTCTATTCAATGATGGGTCTAGTCCAATTTCTGTTTTATGAGAAAAATGTATTCAATTGTGGAAATTGTGGGGAAACTTTTATTGCATTGTTTGAAGCTAGCCCTGTGTGGCTGGGAAGCTGGACCATCTCTACTTGCTGCTTGGAGACCCCTTACAAAGGACTTAGATCAGGGGTCGGCAACCTTTTTGGCCGTGAGAGTCATAAACTCCACATTTTTAAAAATGTAACTTCATGAGAGCCATACAGTGCTCACAGTGCGCGATCCTGTAACAGCGCCTGAAAAAAATTGACTTTATGGCTCCTGCAGAAAGAGCCATATCTGGCCCTCAAAAGAGCCACATATGGCTCGAGAGCCATACATTGCCGACCCCTGACTTAGATTATGCTGACCAGAAACCCATTTAGATCTGACACAAGGAGTTTCCTCACAATACTATGTCCCAAGAAACTCATACGTCTGATCTGAAAACTAGCCCCATACTGATTAATCAGTTCTTTTTCCCATGTTCCTTTGATTGAATAAAGATACTTGGGGGAAGTGGAGTATCTCTTTTTCTTATTTCAGGGAATTAGACCAATTTGCTCTCCCTTTCCCAGTGCAGAAAGCCCATAATCTTTCCTACAATTAGAAATCAGAATACCTAATTTTTCAACTTGGTTAATTGTTTCCTTTTAATTAATTGGTCTTATTTTATTGTCTTTAATATATAAAAAATCTGTCTCCACCTGTATTCAGAGTCCAGCCCTAAGCTTAGGAGCTCTGGTCTCAATTTGTGATGCAGTTGGCATACGTTACTTAATAAATCAATATGTTCAGAAAGCTCAAACCTTTGTTTCTTCAGTCATGTCATCTTTTACCTGCCAACACACACACACACACACACACACACACACACACACACACACTTATACTATATCCCCCTCTTTCTTATCTTTCTCTCTCCTCTCTGTCCCCTAGGTGTACCTTTGTCTATGTGCAGATATTTTGTAATATGTTAAATTTTTTTCCTTTCAGTTTATAAAAAGGGAAAGTGGAGATTGGAAAATGAAATATTTCCTTGTTACTATAAAAAAAAAAACAACACATGCTATCTCCCCTGTTTAAATACAAATTCCTTGAAAAGAGGGATTCTTTTATTCTTTGGATTTTTATCCTCAGCACTTAATCCTTGTTGACTGTTGACTGACAGACATACAAACTTTTCTATCCATCAGATAAATAAGTGACATAAATGGAAATCATCGACATTTTGAAGACATACTCCTGGGACCTTTATAAATAAACCTTTGCGCACTGAAACAAATATTCATCCTAAAAATACACAATTCTAGCAGATAAATTAAGTCAGTAGCTACTAAACTATCAGTTACTCCCTGTGCTTTATCCTTGTAACTGCTTGATCTTTTGCTTGTCTTCCAAGATGAAATTATGCCCAATTCAAATTTTCTTACATTCATATTGTTTTGAGTACCAAGCCAAGGACCATTATGGATTCCCAGGAGTTACTTCTCCATAAATCAAGACCTAGTTCAAATAAGATCAGTTTTCCCCCCAGACATCCTCTATTCCAACTTAAAAAGCAAAAAAACAAAAAACCATAAACACACAACCAAAGAGCCTGCTTCTGCTCTGAAATGTAAGTGGATCTATGGAGCAAGGACAGCATTCTGACAAGACTCAGATTTCACTTTTCCTTGGAGATGTGGAATAAGAAAGCTGCCTGCTGGAGGAAATGAACAAAGGAAGCTTTGCAGCTCTGAAGTGAACAGTTAATTTTCTAGGAGAATAGAAGGGAAGAAAGGAGAGAGCAACGTCCAGCTCTTGAGACAGAAAGGATCAGCTTTGACCTTGTCAAAACAACTTATTTTTTTGTTTGTTTGTTTTCATTTCCTGAATCTCTGTGTGAATGAACTAACCTAATGGACCAGAAGAGGGCAGCTTCCCCTTATTTAAGGCATAAAGTGCTTGTTTTGGTCTTGCCAGAATCAATGGAGATGCCATTAGGAGAGACTCTCCTGCCCATTCTTAGTCCACATTTCCCACTCATTTGTGGTTTGAGACTAGGCAGGGATTGCTGGGGGAGGAGAGAGCTGTCTCTTCCCCAAGGTTTTCATAACCCACAGGCAGTTTGGCCTAGAGTTGTTCATTCTGAAGCTAAGGGGAACCCCTCTTCCCCATGTTCCCAAACCAGTTTGACTACATTTTAGGAAAGAAAATATTTAGGTACACTTATACCTCCTACACACCTACTGAAGCATTCAGGGGGTTCCCACTTCTCCCCATTTACTCTCACACCCCCACCACTGTCACCCTCAGTTTTAAAATGGGGAGAGTGCAGCACTCTAGTCATTAGCCCTTTCTTTGTTTAAAAAAAAAAAAAACACCTTTGTCCAGGTCACTTGAAATTTGCCATTCCCTCCTTGATGGCAGAGATTGGCTTCATTTTTTGTTTGTTTTGTTTTGTTTTGGAAGGTGGGTGTCTTTGAAAAGCCAGTGCCTACTACAGAGTACTAGTGTTTAATGTGAGAGAGAGGGGGGAAAAGGAGGAAGGAAGGAAGGAAGGAAGGAAGGAAGGAAGGAAGGAAGGAAGGAAGGAAGGAAGGAAGGAAGGAAGGAAGGAAGGAAGCATTTATTTAGGGCTAAATACTTACAGTTTACAAAAAGTTTTTACAAAAACCCTGTATATTATTGTTCCCATTTTACAACAAGAATCTGAGGCAGATAGAGGTTAAGTGACTTGCTACAGTTAAAAAACAGGTGAGCTTAAATCTGAACTCAGGAATTCCTGACTACAGACCCAGCTCCCTATACACTTAACTAGCTGCCTCTTTTGACAGTATTAGGAGTCAGGAAGAGTAGGTAATTAGCAAATTATGTTATTTTATGTGTTGGAAAGACTCTTCTTCTATAAACTCTATCCCACTTATGCCTGTAATTTTGTCTTTAGAGATTAATTTTCATACATTCAATGTTTTTGCCTCTCTAAGACCATTTTTTAAAATGTAAAACATTAAGTCTCTAATACTTTACTAAGAATAAGTTAATAATTATTAATAAGATGCAGATCAAATTTAAAACTTCTCGACACTTGGAGAATGCTGAGATAAAAGATAGTTAAAGCAAAATTCCTAGGAAATTTTTTTCCAATTTCAAAATCAGATGTAATGCAGTTTAATTAAAAACCCTCTAAGTATAAAAGATGCTTTCATGAAATATCCAACAGTGGGTAAAAGATAGGTCAGAAGGGGCAAGTGATGAGAACCCAGTTCCCCTTTTAGCAGTTCTACATAGGGTCCATGCTATAGTCTACCCAAGTGCTCTGGACCTATAAAAAGATTAAAAAATAATTTGGTTATGTTGTTATAGACACATTCTGTCAGAACTGTTCCAAGAAAATCAATATCACTATTGTTGGGGCAAGATGACAGTCAGTGCTGTATGACCACTGCTGTGTCTCCAATTATACATGCGTGCGCACACACACACACACACACACACACACACACACACACACACACACAATTGTGGAGTTTCAATTAAACTATTATCTATTATTCATTCTTCTCATAGATTGTCTGGATATTTTTTTCTCTCTTTGACCAACACTTTATTGAATACTGGTTTCATTTGGGAACAGCTTTTAACTGGGGAAGAGAGGGCAAGGAAAGAGTGAAGGGAGGAGGTAGCAGATCTCAGGCCAGAGGTTAGGTGATAATAGGGCATCAAGGGAGTTGGTCTTCCATAAGTATCTGCCATTCCACTCCTTTCTCAGTAATTGTTGCTAAACAGATCATAGCACCGCTTAAACTATCTCACTCCATGACCAAAACAAGAGAAATGACAATGAACAGAAGACAGTGCTTTTCATATATAGCTTTTAGGGAAAAAAGGGAGGTATCAATATTATGATAGGCGCTCTCTGAACCCCAAATGGAGAAAGTCTGATGAACCATCATCATACCTCCCATGGGTACCAAGTATACTTGTCCCACCTTGTGGGGATCTCTGTCAACAACAAAGATCCCAGCCAAGAGAACCTCCCAGCACTGGTACCACATCTCCCTAAAGAGCCTAGTAGCTGTAAGCACCAGGGAAGTTTCATTCAGCTCAAAGCTTAGATGATGGGTGACAGCAACTTACTCTGGGCATCATGGCTGAGCTAGAATGGTCGTGGAGATGTGTCAGCTTGTGTCATACTCAGCTGGCAATAGATGACACAGTGGAGGCTATGGATTCAGCCCCAAGGACCACACTCCCATCAAACTAAACTGCCATGATAGTAATCCCAGTGGATACACCCTGCCACCCCCTCCCACCCTGTCAGGGGCGAGGCCATGGTCCCATGGCCCTATCCTTAGCCCACTAAAGAAGCTGCTCCTAAAGCCAAAGCCATTCTTCTGTACTTGTGGGGACCCACTTAGTGCTTTTGGAATGTCACTGTCTCAAAGTTTTAGAGGCTCTCTTTGATGTCATTTCCTGAACAGTGTTTTGGGACCAAAACTTTAAGTTCTAGAGCTTTAATTTTTCTATATGTAACTGAATGAGAAATAAATATATTGTTATGGGGTGCAAGTGATAAACACCATTCTCTCAATGACTTCATAATTTAAAAAATAAAAGTCAATATGGAAAGGAATTAATTTAACTACTACTCAATTTTTGGCAGAATGAACTCCAGTAAATATATTAATCTCTCATCTTTAGTGTATCATTCCTTTTTACAAGGGTCTTGATCTCTTCATGAAGTTTCTTGTTTACATCTATATACCATATTGGTGGTTTATGTCATAATCATGCAAAAATGTCAATATTAAATGTTCTTCATCACAAAACCCTCTGTATTTGCATAGAAGCTTAAAAAATATTTATACATGTACTATGCTTAGTAAATATTTATAGAAATGAATAACCCAGTATGTTATTCTGGAAGAATCTTAAAACAAAGGAAAACTGAAATAGGATGTTGGCCAGAAAAAAATCCCATTATACTAGGATCATAGAATTAGAGTAAAAAGGGGCATCAGAAGTCATCCCAACATGTTTATGGAGAAAAAAAGGAAATCCAAGGTCTAAAGAAGTTGTCATATGCCTAAGATCACACAAGATGTAAATAGCAGACTAATGTTTGTATCTAGATCTTCTGCCTTCAACTCCAGATCTGGCACTCTAGAAACCATGGCTTTTGGAAAACCATGCCAAGAAATAATAATGTAAATTTCTTCAGTGTAACTGATTGAGTACCTAATATGATTTTTTTTAAATCTAGGGACTATGACAATGAAAGATATCTATAGAAAGACACAGAGATTTGAGAATATTGTAGAATATTATATGACTGTTTTTACTATTTCAGGATATATAGATTTCATTCAATTTTCTTTTCTTAACAAAACAAATAAATGGTATTGTTAGCTTAAAATAAAACTAATGCTTCTATTTTTGCTGATAAAAGTTTCTGAAGGGGGATGGGAATGAATGAATTAGAATTGTGATATTCTATAAAATAACAAAAGCCTTTAGTGGAGAGCCACCTCTAACAAAATAGAATTTGAAGAAGAAAACCCCATGCCAAT
>NC_058132.1:137303977-137367314 GCF_016433145.1 Gracilinanus agilis | reverse complement strand
AAAACTTAACTTGCTCTGCCACTTCCCAGTTGATGGGCATCCCCTCAGTTTCCAGTTCTTTGCCACCACAAAAAGAGCTACTCTAAATATTCGTGTACATATGGATCCTTTTCCTCCTTCTTCAAACTCTTCAGGGTATAGACCTAGTGGCCGTAATACTGAGTCAAAGGTTATGACAATAGTTCAATAGCTTTTGGGGCATTGTTCCAAATTACTTTCCAGAATGGCTGGGCCAGTTCACAGCTCCACTAATAAAGCACTGATATTTGCTCTTGTTTTACTGGCTTTCTCGGCCCCAGTTCACGATGATACTTATACTTCCTACTTGAATAGGAAGCCCTTGTCCTATTTGACTAATCCTCCCGATTACACCAGCCAGAACAATCTGACTTCCATTTCTGCTGACCCTATTGGCATGGCAACAGTCTCTCTCAGATCCTCATTTGATCCCATGGTCTCGTCTGTCGACCACCACTGAATGAATGAATAAATTAAAAATCATCTATTAATCACTCACTATATACCAAGTGTTCTGCTAAGTGCTGGGAATATAAAAAAGGGGGAAAATGAGACAGCCCTTGATTCAAGGAGCTCATATGTTAATTATGGGAGAGAATACATATAATAAAATTGAGCTACACTTGTATAGAAAGATCTAGAGGTCTGAAGGGTCTGGTGGGTGGAAAGGATAAGGGGTCCTGAAGTTACAATCAGTAGGCCAGACAACAGAGTCAGGGATCTGGAGAATGGAGGTACAGAAGAGGTCTTGGGGACTTTAGGAAACACCGACAGGGCTGATGAGAAGGCCTGATGGTCTCCATGTCACCAAAAGGAATAGAATTGACGGCTCCCATCCCATCCAAGCTTTGTGAATAGTTAAAACACTCCAGATGAATTCTGGGTGGCTCAGAGCTAGGAGAGAGGGAGAGGGGGGAAGACAAGGAAGAAAGGGCTCCCCGATGGGCTCCCTCTATACTCCTAGTTCTGACACTCCACCCTCTCATAGTCCCCTCCTATGATCTGCTGTTTGTGTTAGTCATTAACTATCACCTAGCTAATGCCAGGCCAAGTGAGGATCAAGTCAGGATGTAGTGACCCTGTCCTGATAAAGCACCAGGCAATCAGACAGACAGAAAGACGTCCTTTCCCTTGTACAGAGCACAGAATCCAAAGGCCCAGAAGTTCAGTGCTGGCTGAGCACTCTTGACTGGCCAAGCAGTATATGAAACGGTATTACATGTTAAAGAAGGCACACAATACCTAGAATCTGAATTTGTTAATAAAATAGAGGGAAAGGATGTGATTTTTTTTAAAGGAGCAATCCCTGGCTTTAGGAATAAGCATTTTCTGTTTCTGCTCCAATCCAGGGCCTCTCCCAGCACCAGAGGAAACAGAAACATCGCCATAAAAAAAGGACCATCTGGTCCTCGTCTGACTGGTTCTTTGCTATAAAGCAAGCAAGCTTTAAGCTGAGCATAAGAATGCAGAGGATTTACCAGGGCCACGTAGAAACCTGTACTGACTGCACTGAGCTTGGGAAATCTACCTAGCCACCATTCAGGAAAGAATTCCTTTAGCCAACCCAGAACCACGGATGCCTTATGATAATAGCAGGGATTGTATGCCAGCCTCTGGGGCCAAGCTCCGGCTGTTTCCCCTACTGTGTCGCTTTGGTCTCCTCTCCCTACTCTAGCTCCAGTGAAAAAGCTTGAGTGATTAATTGTCAGCAAAACTGTTTGTTATTCCCCAGTAAGAATGAATCTGAGCCTCGAAGAACACAATAAGTCTCCCTGTGCCCTTCACCCATCTCCCCCACAGATCCCTGAGTGTCTTCCCTCTTTTCTCTCTACTCTTTGATATTCCAATAATTTTCTAGTCTTGAAAATGCATCCTGGCTAGTATAAGGGATCATTTTTCCTACGAAGCCAAGATGCCAAACTAACCTAAAAGGAGAGTCCTCACAAAATCAGGGAGATGACAGACATGGAAAGGTCACTGAATCCAGCCCCCTGCCTCTACGTAGCACTTTCCCTGGAGCGCCAAAGGCAGATGGATGTCTAATCTATTTTAAATGATCTCCAGGGAAGGGAATTTCACAAGGTCCCTCAATAAAGTATTTAACAGCTCTTGTAGTCGGGGGTTCTCTAGCCTGATAGTTTTCCTTATAGACATCTTGATCTCCCCTGCTAGAATCTAAACTCATTTCTTCATGTTTGTCCTCTGTGGAGGTAAAGAACAAATTAGGCACTAGTAGAATGAATTATCAGCAAGTGATGGGGCAGGCGTAGTGGAGAGAGCACTGGGGCAGCAAGATGATGTGGGTATGGGTAGAGTACTGAGCTTGGAATCTTGAGTTCAAATCCAACCTCAGACACTAAAATAAAGCAGAATGGAATAAGTCCTTAAAAGGGAAAGTCATAGGGCAGTTAGGTAGCACAGTAAATAGAGTTGGAAAGAACTAGGTTCAAATCTATCATCAGACATTTCCTAGCTATGGGACCCTGGGCAAATCACTTAACCCTGTTTGCCTCTGCTTCCTAATGTAAAATGAGCTAGAGAAGAAAATGGCAAATCGCTCTAGTATTTTTGCCAGAAAACTCCCAAATGGGATCACAAAGAGTCAGATGTGACTGAAACAACTAAATGGGAAAAGACCATCAGGCTTAGAGTTAAGAGGCATAGGTTAATGACCCACAAGCGCCAATTGTGATTATGGAGCCAATTCCCTTGACCTCTCTGGGACCCTCAGTTATAATTTATGTAAATATATATAAAGTTATAAAATTATAATAACAATAACCACAATAATAATAATAACTAGCATTAATTTAGTGCCTTAAGGCTTACAGAGTACTTTACAAATATTACCTCAATTTAACCTAAAAAACAACCCTGGGATGTAAGTGCTAAGTTTATCCTCATTTTAAAAACAAGGGAACTAAGGCAGCTAAGAAGTGAATTGACTTCCCCGTGAGTCCCAGAGCTAGTAAGTGTCTGAAGCTGAACTCAGGAATCTTCTTGACTCAAGATCCAGTGCTCTATCCACTGAGCTATCCAGCCAAGTTTCCTCTTTTATAAATTTGGAATGATAATCCCTGCCATCTCCCTCACAGAGTTACTGTGAGGATTAAATTTGAGAATTTATGGGAAAGTACTCTGAATACTACAGTATTATTGATTGAAATGCACCCCTCAGCCTTCTCTAGGATTCTGACCTCAGAGTATAAAGACAATATGATCCATTAAGTAAAAGAACAATATGGGACAGCTGGGTAGCTCAGTAGATTGAGAGGCAGGTCTAGAGACAGGAGGCTCAAATCTGGCCTCAGACACTTCCCAGCTGTGTGACTCTGGACAAGTCACTTAATCTCCATTGCCTAGTCCTTACCACTTGGAACCAATATTCAGCCTTGATTCTAAGATGGAAGGTAAGGGTTTAAAATTAATTAATTAATTAATTAATTAACAAACAAATGAATGAATGAATGAATGAATGAATAAGTAAATAAATAAATGAATGAATGAATAAATAAATGAGTGAAATAACAATGATATCTGACATTTATTCGGTATTTTAAAGTTTCCAAACTCATTTGAGCCTACCAACAACCCTCTAAGGCATGTGCTAGAGGTAACTATACCCATTTTATTTTATTGTATTTGTAAACTCTTACCTTCTAAGACAGAAGAGTGGCAAAAGCCAGGAGGCAATCAGGGTCAAGTGACTTGCTTAGGGTCACATAGCTCCATGCCTGGTATTCTATCCACTGTACTACCTAGCTTGCCCCAACTATACCCATTTTAGAAATGATTAAACTGAGGCTTAGAAAGTTCAAGTTATTTGTCTATATTCTTATAGTTCATAAGTACTAGAAATGGGGTTTAAATTGAATTCTTCCTGACTCTAAATCCAGTACTCTAGAAACCATTCCATGCCTGTCAAAGTAGATTTTTTTTTTTCCTGGCTAGACCTATATGATTTAATCAGCTTTAGAATATCCAATAAGAGAACTCCTTCTAGAAATGCAGTTTAGCACCAGCTCCTTGATATATGTATGCATAAGGAGCACCAAGAGGCTTGCCCAAGGTCACCCAATCATTATGGGTCAGATTTGATTTGAACCCAAGTTTTCCCGGCTCTAAGGATGGTCCTCTAACTATATTTAAAATAAAGCAGAATGGAATAAGTCCTTAAATGGGAAAGTCATAGGGCAGCTAGGTAGCACAGTAAATAGAGTTGGAAAGAACTGGATTCAAATCTATCATCAGATATTTCCTAGCTGTGTGACCCCGGGCAAGTCACTTAATCCCAATTGCCTAGCACTTGCTGCCCTTCTCACTTAGAACTCATACTAAAACAGAATGTAATGGTTAAATAAAAGAATAAAAGGAAGGAGGGATCAGAAAGGTTCTGGGTTCAGATCCTATATTGATTCGGTATGGGATTTGGCAGAGTCACCGTTTCTAGGATCTTCTACATATAATAGAAAACCCCTGCTACAATTCTCTACATCCCTGGCTGGTGTGAGGCAAGAATGATAGGGTCAGCCAACCACCTGGGGTGAGAGGTCCTGGAAGCACAGATAACCATCATTCGCTCTTTTTCCATTTATCCTTTCCATTTTAAGAAGAAGGAGCTGAATGTTTTAGATTGTCACCAAGAACGTTTCAACAAAGCAGCAGAGTAAAGCCGTGTGTTTTGCCTCAGTTCACACCCTCATCATCTGGCCGTCACGCTGCAAACTGGTTTGGGTCTTACTGCTTAATTACTGCAAGCTGGCAAGGCTCCCAGTACCTTGAGAGCCCTTGGACATGTACCATCCGTTTTGGGCAGCGACGCTCCCCTGGCACGGGGATACCTCCTGTCACTTGTGTTGCTCCACTCTGTTAAGTGATGGCCTCTCTCCAAACTCCCAGCCCTAAACACAAGCAGGGGAGGAAAGATCCTGGCATCCTGATGCCAGCGCCACCAACACCCAGGACCAGCCTGCCAGGAGACCTGGCAAAAAAAAAAAAGCTTTCCCTCCCTGTAAAGAAAAAGAAAACAAGTTTCATCCTTTATATTTCAAGAAATCGAGTAAATGCAGAAAACCTAGTGTCCCTCGATCCCACCGCCCAGGATGGAGACGTTCAGTTCTCTACCTGTCATAGGCCAGGCAACGTGGACATTTCCACCCTGGATGCTTTCTGGTCTTTCCACTCATTCACCGCTGGAGAGCTGAAGAAGTCCTAGAGGACTGAGGAGTGAGGGTCTGCCTCGTAAGAGGGTCCCGCCAATAGCACTCTGCTGAGGAGTTTAGGAAATGCTCACTGCCTGGTGTTTCTCAAATTACCAAGAGTATTAGAAACTGGCTCCTGTTACGAATGAGTCCATCATTATGGAAAAGTAGCGATCAAAGCCCCAGGTCTAACTCCTTACTAGAAAAGGGCACAAGAGGAGAGCTTAGGAGGCAGAGAGGGGACTTGGCGGATGGAGAGCCAGAATTAGAGATGAAAGATATTGGGTTTAAATCTAGCCTCAGATACTTCCTAACTGTATGACCCTGGGCAAGTCATTTAACCCCCCCTTGCTTAGCCTTTACTGCTCTTCTGCCTTAGAACCAATAAGCAGTCTTGATTCTAAGACAGAAGGTAAAGGTTTTAAAAAGGGAGAGAGAGAGAGGTGATTATTCTCTCCCTCCCATTCCTTCCACAACCCCTCCACAACCCAATGCTGAGCATAGGCAAGAGGTAAAGTCAATCACTATCTCTTCTGGAGAAATTGGGTGACTCCAAGTAAAAATCATTAGAGAAGCCCCTGGGGGGGGGGGTGAGGGGGGAGAGGGAAAGACCAAAACTTCCCTATTTCAGCTGAGGGAAGGATTTTTTCTTTCTAACCACCCAGATTCATAATCTTCACATTATCTTTGACACTTCCTCTCTTTCACCAACCCTCAAATCCAATTGGTTGCCAAGTCAGATGGATTCTCCCTCCACAACTTTTCTCCTATCCATCCCCTTTCCACCCCTTACAGAGCCTTGCCCCTAATGCATCCCCTGCATCACCTCTTCCATGGACCCCTGCAAGAGCCTCCCAATTGTCCTCCTGTTCCCAGACTCTCCCCCCTCTCTAGTCTACCCTACACACAAGGTCTAAAGACACAAGTTCATCCCCATCATTCTCCTGCTGGAGAAGCTTAGGGGGATTGGATCATAGACTTCCAAATAGAAGGGGCATCTACTTGGCCTCAGTTTGTAGGGGACTGAGGCCCACAAAGGTTAAGTGACTTATACAAGATCATACAGGTTACAGAAAGGAGCAGAACCAGAGTTTAAACCCCAAAAGTCAAGGTGAAGATGGTTTGAACTAGAAGCTAAGAACTCCTGTATTCTGGCATTGGTGACTATTTTTAAAAAACCTTTACCTTACATTTGAAAATTAATACTGCATATTAGTTCCAAGATAGAAGAGCAGTAAGAGCTAGGCAATGGGGGCTAAGTGACTTGCCCAGGGTCACACAGCTAGGAAGTATCTCAGGTCAGATTTGAACCCAGGACCTCCCATCTCTAGGCCTGGTTCTCTATCCACTAAGCCACCCAGCTGCCTCCCATTGGTGACTATTTATTTAACACCAGTGTCTCATCCTTATATCCTATAAAATGAAGTACAGTATTGAGGAGTATCATGCATGGAAAGAATTAGTATTTTCCCTGCTCTAATACACTGTCTTGAAAGTTTAGAGTGACCAGAAATAATGGTATTCATGTTATTAACAAAGGTTTTCACAACATATTATTGTATATACATTTGTTCTTGAATCATCTCGGTCATATCTAGCTCTTCCTGATCCCATTGGGGTTTTCTTGGAAAAGGTAATGCAGTGCTTTGCCATTTCCTTTTCCATTTTATTTTTCAGATGAGGAAACTGAGGCAGACAAGGTTAAGTGACTTGTGCAGAGTCACACAGTTAGTGTCTGAGGAAAAATTTGAACTCTTGAAGATGTGTCTTCTTGACTCCAAGCCCAGTATTCCATCCACAATGCCACCTCACCGCCTGATATACATAGTTCAGGGTTTTATTGGGATTTGGGGTGGGGGAGGCAGGGATTTAGGAGGCAAGAGATGAAAGTAAAATCTTGCACAGGAATCCCTATACAACCAAGAGGAAGGGTTCCACCAAGAATGGCTACCGATACAGAAACCTGAGAACATCCTGCTCTACCCACATTGACCTCCACCTCGGCATGGGTTAGACCAGACCTTTAAGGCCAGTCAGTCAATAAACCTTTATTAAATGTCTACTAAGTGCCAGGCACTTAAGCACTGGGGAAACAAATACAAAAAAGACAGTCCCTGCCCTCAAGGAGCTTACAATCGAATGGAAGCAAACAACCGGGAAGAGGAAGCTAGAAAAGACTGTCTCAAAGGCCTTGGAAGGCAGCAAGAGCTACTCTTTTAAAAACAATAAAAATAATAGTAAAAATTATTATTATTGTATAGTAGTTACTATGTGCCAGGCACTGTACCAAGAGTTTTACAAATACTTCCTCATTTCATCTTCAAAATGACCCTGGGAAGCAGATGCTATTATTTGCCCCATTTTGCAGATGAGGAAATTGAGGCAAAGAGAGATGAATTGACTTTCCCAGGTTCACAGTACTAGGATGTACCTGAGATTGGATTTTAAACCAGGTCTCTCTGACCCAGGTCCAAGTGTTCTAACTAAATCTTGTAAAATTGAAATATGTCCTAGAAAGGAAAATTAAGTCACTAACACTTCAGTGTGAACTCATTTATTAAATGTTTTATTTTTCATCATTTATTTATTTATTAGTTATTTGTTTATTATTTATTTTATTTTTATTTTTTACTAAATCCTTTTCTCCCCACTGCATTGGAGAGGCCTGGAGAGTTGAAAGCCAAAGAAGAAACTTATGACTAGAAGATAAAGGGTGATGTCAGGAAGATTCTTTTGCCTTGGGAATCAGGCTTATTTATCTTCCTTCTACATAACCAGAGTTCCTCAGCATCTCTGGACAGACCTAATCTGAAGTGAAAAAGCATAATATTTATTACTTGCTGATTTATACAGAGTTTCATTTTTTAAACCCTTACCTTCCATCTTTAAATCAATACTGTGTAAGAGCTAGGCAATGGGGGTTAAGTGACTTGCCCAGGGTCACACAGCTAGAAATGTCCAAGGTCAGATTTAAACCCAGGACCTCTCATCTCTAGACCTGACTTTTAATCTGCTGAGCCACCCAGCTGCCCCCTATACAGATTTTTTGGTAAGATAATCAGTGCCAGGCCATTTGTTGTTCAGTTGTGTCTGCCTCTTTGTAACCTCACTTGGAGGTTTTCTTGGCAAAGATACTTGAGTGGTTTGCCATTTCTCCAGCTCATTTTATAGAAAAGGAAGCTGAGGCAAACGGGGATAAGTGACTGGCCGAAGGTCACACAGCTAGTAAGTGTCTGAGACCAGATTTGAACTCACGAAGAGGAGTCTTTCTGATTCCAAGCCCAGGGTCCTATCCCCCTGTCACCCGCCTACCTGGGCCATGTGAGCCACTCGCAAGAAAGACATCCTGTGGCCAAGGAATCAAAAAATGGGGACAAACATCAGAAGCTCCCCCAAAACCCCTGGGTCAAAATTACCCAGGTAATCACGCCAATTCTCCGTCAGTCTCCAGCGGAGGTCTGGCTTCTAGAGGTTAACCCTTCGATACGATTATGAATGGATGCAAATGGTGTAAATGGTTTCCAACAGCAAGGTGATGGCGGACCTGCCAGGGACCTAAATTCCAACCTCCCCCGAGGGAGAGACAGTTGTAAAGTGCATTAAATTCGTCTGCGTCTCCAGATGAGCCAGGCCTGGCTCCAATAAGGCTTTTTCCTCCTTTTCCATTCCCCTCCCTCTCCAGAGGAACAATTTCTCAGCAGAGGATTGTCATGACAACCCAGAAGGAAGACATCCTCAACGCTCACCCCAGCGCAGGGACACAGGAACCAGAGCTTCGGCTTTCAAGGAGGTTGTGATGAATGCCATTCACCAAGGAGCCTTGGGCTCGGGAGAGAGGCAGGTGACAGAAAAATCACAATTAATTTAAAAGGTCGCCCTCATTGTTCTAGATGTAAAACACCACAGAGGGCCTTCGCCACATCTAAATACCAATGGCCCCACTGGACTCTGCCAAATGAATAGGGCTAGACCCCTTTTAGTCAACCAGTGGTATCATTATTTCCCTTTTAAGTTTATTAAGGGTCACGCCAGCCTCAGACACTTTACAGAACACTGAGTCGAACACAATCCCTGCCCAGTGGGTTTACCATTTAATTGTGTTTAACTGCTGGGGTAACCTTTGTCAGAAATATATAAAGAAGCAGCGATCCCCTTGATTCATCCTTTACGGGTTCTTTGAAGACAGAACACCCTGTATCACAGGAGAACTTTGAAAATGTCCATTAAGACTTTTGAGAAAGTTTCTTTTTTTTCCCCTATGACGTGAATCGAACCCAGGAGCTCTGACTTCTAGTCCCTGCTTCACGGCCTTTACTGTGTGACAAGAAATGGTGTAGGAGGGAAGAATATTGGCTCAGGAGGCAGAGGACCTTTTTTTTTTAAACCCAAATCTTCTGTCTGAGTAACAGCTCTAAGAAAGAAGGGCAAAAGGGCTTAAGTGACTCACCCTGGGTCAGTTGCACAGCTAGGAAGTGTCTCGGGTCAGACTTGAGCCCAGGACGTCCCATCTCCAGAACTCTCAGTTTTGACATTTATTGTCTGCATGACCTCAAGCAGGTTAGTTAACTTCCCAGATAGGTTTCCTTTTCAATTGAACAAGGGGGTTGGATTCCAAAACCTTGGAGGTCCTTCCCTGCTCTCCCTCTATGACCTGATGATTTAAAGTCAGAGGATATGAATTCCAATACTGCTTCTGCTAGAATTGGGAACACTCATCTCCTGGAGTTCAAATCCAGTCTCAGACACTTCTAGCTGTGTGATCCTGAGCAAGTCAATTAACCCCATTTGCTTAGCCCTTCCTTCTCTCTTTTGGTTGTTACAAAAGCCAGAAAATGGGGACAGCTGGGTGACTCAGTGGATTAAGAGCCAAACGGGAGGTCCTGGGTTCAAATCTGACCTCAGACACTTTCTAGCTGTGTAACCCTGGACAAGTCACTTGACCCCCATTGCCTAGCCTTTACTGCTCTTCTGCTTTGAAACCAATACACAGTATTGATTCTAAGATGAAAGGTAAGTTTTTTAATTAATTTAATTAATTTAAATTAAAAAAACAAAAGCAAGAAAGTAAGGGTTAAAATATAAACACAAAACGATCTGAGGCAGATGATTGTAAGAATGCACATCTGTCCGAAGGCAGAGAATAAGTCTGTATTAGCTGTGGAAATCCTTTCCAGTCCTATGATTTTAAGTCAGCCGAGAAAGATGGAGATAACTTAGACAGAATCCAGAGGAGAGCCATGAAGATGAGGAAAGGGCTGGACAATAAGATCTATGACAAAAGGTAAAAGGCATTCGGATTACTTAGCCCAGAGAAAGGACACAGATAAAAGAGCCAGTCATTCTTTTTTAGACACATGAAGAGCTACTCCATCTGGAGACACTGGCCTGCCCTGTTCCATTCATAATGAGGACAGAACAAGTGGAGACAGACTGTACCTGCAGCCAGAGGGACAGGCGAGATGGCACACACAAAAAAAGAGCTTTCTGACAGTAAGTGGGGCTGAGGATTTATGAAGGCTTTGGAAGAAGAACAGGGCATCTCCTGCTCTACAGAAGAAGGGGCTCGATGGTGCAGTGGACAGAGCACTGGCCCTGGAGTCAGAAAAACCTGAGTTCAAAAATCTAACCTCAGATACTTCCTTATCTTAAAAATAAGGATAATAAGGGGCAGCTGGATGGCTCAGTGGATTGAGAGCCAGGCCCAGAGATGGGGGTCCTGGGTTCAAATGTGGCCTCAGGCACTTCCTAGTTGTATGACCTTGGGCAAGTCTCTTAACCCTCACTACCTAGCCCTTACCACTCTGTTGCCTTGGAACCAATACACAGTATTGATTCTAGGATGGAAGGTAAGGATTTCAATAAACAAATAAATGAATGAATGAATGGATGGATGGATGGATGAATAAGTGAATGAATGAATGTATAGATAAATGAATGAATAAATAAATAAATAAATGAATGAATTAATGAATTAATGGATGAATGAATGAATGGATGGATAGATAAATGGATGAATGAATGAATGAATGAATGAATAAATGAATGGATGAAAATAAAATGGGGATAATAATAGCAGGGCTTTGGGAACCTGGGTAAGTCACTTAAATGTCTGTTTACCTCTGTTTCCTCATCTGTAAAATGGGAATAATAGCACCCATCTCACAAAGTCGTGGTAAAGACCAAATAAGAAAATAATTATAAAAAGCTTAGCATAATGGGGGCAGTTAGGTGGCTCAGTGGATTGAAAGCCAAGCCTAAAGACCAGAGATCCTGGGTTCAAATCTGGCTGTAAACACTTCCTAGATGTGTGACCTTGGACAAATCACTTAGCCCTCATTACCTAGCCCTTCCCACTCTTCTACTTGGAGCCAGTACACAGTATTGATTCTAAGATAGTAGGTAAGAGTTTTTTTTTTTTAAATTGCTCATCACAGCACCTAGCACATAAGTATTATATAAATGTGAGCCATTGTTATTAGAGCTTTTGGGAAAGCCTGGCTACCTACTGATCTGAGAAAGGTGGGGACAAATCTTCAACTGAAAGATCTATACGCCTATTTTTAAAATTTCTCTCACACCTGCCCTCCCACAGTGTGAAAGGCAATTCCCAAGAAGACATTTGTCCTCTCCTCTCTTTTCCATCTATCCCAGTCCAAACCATCCCGCAGCCCCTATCAGAAAACCTTCCCTGAATACTCTAATCTTCCTATCAGCTCTGCAGCAGGCATGGAAGGCTTCATGGTAGAGGCAGGGCTTGCAATGCTAAGTGCATTTAGCAGATAACTACCATAATTGATGGGTGACATATTTAATCAATTTATTTTATGATTTTACCCCTTAGTCTGTATAATCCATGATTTCGTACTATTTGCCTCACATACACTATTTTTGTTTCCCTCACTAGAGGGGAAGTTCTTGGAGCTTATTGCAAAGAGATCCATATGGGACCTCTTTCTATTTCTACCAGTGGAGATTGCCATCTCTAGTTTATAATCTTCGTTGCCTATGGTATAGAAAGGCTAAATACATTACCCACCCATTACACAGCTAATAAATATCTGAGGAAGGATTTGAACCCAGGTCTTCCTCACTTTGAGGTCAACACATCTCCCTATCCAGTATGGATAGCTGTTCTTGAGAGTGAGTGCCATGTTTTGCATTTCATATATCTCCCACAGGATCAAAAAGATGGAAGGCATTCAGTAAGTAACTTGTTGATAGATGACTGAAGGGGCTTGACAGAACACATTAAGAGGAGGCCAGGGACCACATTGCCAAAGAAATTCTAGCAGTCCTCTTCTCCATCCTCGCCAGGCACTTTTGTGGGACCCGCTTTGATGTAATGATACAAAATTCCCCATCTGCCTCTAGCTTTAGGGAAGGCTTTGGGCATGGAGTGGCTTCAGGGTATCTGAATGTCAGTAGAAAATGACCAAGATACCACTTGGGGAAGCCAAATCTATTTTCCTTGCTTTTAACCTAACAAAGATGACCCTTAGCAGACCCCATCTCTGCCTCCCAGAATGCTGTCAAGCCACCGTGAGAACTCAGGTGTGGTCAACACAGGAAATACTAGCAGTGACACGTTAACACCCAATAGCTGAAGCCTGGGTAAAAGATCACAGAGGGCAGGATTTGCCCTAAACCCTGGGCTTAAAAGAAGCAACTGAGTGGGTGAAAAAGGGAAGTCTGCCCTTGGGGAGGTTCTTGGTCCTCTTTGGGATGCCTCATGTCTGAATACTTGCCTGACCCTTGACCACATGTCTGCCAATTCTACCCACTTTGGATTCTGATGCCCTTGAACCGCTGACCCATTATAGGAGGCTTTCTTAATGCCTTTTCTCATATATTCAATTTTTATCTCTATGCAGATGACTTCAGTGTTCTACATAACCAGCCGTAACATCTCTCGTGACCTCCAGTCTCCTGTTACCAACTATTTCTTGGATATCTCAAACTAGACATTCAATATCCTCTACATATTTGAAGCTCAATATGTTCCTAAATGAACTAATTACATTTTTCCCAAAACCCTTTCTTCTTCTAAATCTCCTCATTCCTGTCAAGGGTGCCATCATCCTCCTAGTTACTCAAGCCTGCATCTTCAACTCCTCTCTCTCTCTCTCTCTCTCTCTCTCTCTCTCTCTGTCTCTGTCTCTCTCCCCCCACCACATATACAATCTGTTGCCAAGCCTTATTACTTGTACCTTCATGATGTCCCTGTATGTATCCCCTTCTCTCCATTCTTACACCACTCCAGTGACAGGTTTTCATCTCCTCATGCCTGGACTATTGTAATATCTTCTTGTTGGTCTCCATGCCTGAAGACTCTTCTCACCTCAATCCATCCTCCTCTCAACTGCCAAAACTCAGGTCTGACTATATCCTACCACTCCTGCCCCCAAGCTATGGAAGCAATCACTTCCATAATTAAAGAGTCAGTTCTGCCATAATTTTTTGTTTCAAAAACGTTAATTCGTTCCAACACGATTGCTATATTAAGAGGGAAGCTGGTTGGCTCAGTAGATTGAGAGCCAGTCCCAGAAACAGAAGGTCCTGGGTTCAGATCTGGTCTCAGATACTTCCTAGCTGTGTGACCCTGAGCCTCATTGCCGAACCCTTACTGCTATTCTGCCTTGGAACTAATACACAATTTTGATTCTAAGATGGAAGGTAAGGGTTGTTGTTTTTTTTAAGCAATCAACATATTGATTTTGGGCATAATGCGAATTTGATTTGTTTATACGGAATTTCTTCCTTGAGAAACAGAATGTAGAAAATTGTACCATTTCACAATAACTTACAAGCTTTATCCCTTCAACACGTAGTTCCACTTCGGGTCTTTTTCAAGGTAAAGTCCCCTATTTATTGTATATCTTCTGATACAATAGAAATTTTGGATGATTGAGGGCTGATCTGAACATCACCACCCCCTCCATAGTTTCCACCATGGCATGCTATCCTGACGACCAGATTTCTGTCCTGCTCAGATTACCAGAAACTTAACCAGTCCTCGCCCATGGATCTAAGGCACAGTGTTATCAGCATTCCAAGGCTGCCAGTGCTGGCACTATTTGTTCTAGTATTTGTGTATCTCTTAACCATTTAACTTGTCTAAAATTGTGCTACCACAATCAGATTCCTATCTTTTCTTTATGTGTGTCGCTGAAGAAGTTTTTAAGCCTTATGCCCCTGAGCCCATTTTTCCTATAAGCCCTGTGGTTTTTATTGCACAATTTTGCACGGTGGTGCTTTTGGGGAATGCATATGTCCACTTATAGCAGAACTAACTTATAAAATCCCTTGACTGGTTTTTAAACCCTTCATAATCAGGCCCTTTCCTGCCCTTGGAGGTTTCTAAACTTTATTCCCCTTGACATACTCTGTGATCCAATGACACTGGCCCCCTTGTTCTTTTCCCAGGAGATTCTAACTCCTGACTTCTTGACTTTGTCTCCTATGTCCCTGAAATGTTCTTCTTCCTTATTTCTATCTCCTGGCTTCCCTGGCCTCCTCCAAGAAGCAGTTCAAATCCTTCCTTCTGCAAAAGGATTTTCTTGATCCACTCCCATGCCCCATAACTACTGCTGTCTACTTTCTGAGATTACTTTACATTTACACGGTATATATCATGTAAGTATGTAGTTATTTGCCGTTAAATATGAACTTACTGTGTTTTTAACCTTTCTTTATGCATCCTCAGTATTTGGCACAGAGCCTGGTATATGGCAAGTGTTTAAATACTTTTTATCTCCCCATGAAGATGTCCTGCTAAGATAGACTTTAGCCCCTGGGACCTTAGACTGTAATAAGTGAGCTCTTGCCTTATCTTGCCCAAAATCTAGACTACCCTGTCTTGTGTTATTTCCAAACCATGTCACCTGGACTCCAATCATCCTTGTCATTCCTCTCACACAAGAAGTTAATCCGGAGGGATACAGTAAGTCACAATTCATCATGAGCTCAGTAATTTCATATGCATCAGACCTCCTTTCATCTCTACAGCTCTCCATCCTCCACATCTTGGTGGACAGGATTCCTAATTTGCTGTGGCTAAAAAAATTCCTCATCCATACCCATTCTTTAAACTTAGTGCTCTTTAAACTCTTTAAACTTAGCTGGGCCGGGCTGCAGATGATAATAATACAAGAATGTCTCTAGACCAGTACTTTCCACCTTAGAGGACAGCTTCATCATGGGGAGAGAACTTTCAGTAACAGTCAAAGAGCACTAACACTGCTCCAAGAGATGACTGTCTCCATTTTCTTTAGTTAATGTTAAAATTCCCTGGTGCCTCTAAAAGTACTGCGTGTAACAGACTCTTTGAAACACAGATTCCAAATAAAAAGCACCACTTCCTGCCTATACCCACAGGGATCATGAGAGCAAGCAGCCTTTGACAAATGAGTTGTTTTTTTTGGTTGATCTTGAGGCAGGCACAGAATAAGAGCTGCTACTTACAACATTGTTTTATATTTGAGTAGCCACAATATGCCAGGTATTCTGGAGAATATTCAATATATAACATTCATTCATTAAATCTTTATCTATCGAATGCCTACTATGTACAATGCATTCCTAAACACAGACGTTTGTACATAGATAAACATAGCAGAATCCCTGCCTGCAAAGGAATTGGCATTCTAGGGATGGCATAAACATACAAGGCATGAACCAACTGACCACCTTTAAGGTTATGGCTTTTTGTTTGGGTTCTTTCTTTACATAATGGAATTATCAAGAGATTCCTCTGGACTGAGGCATTCACATTCCCTCCTTCCTCTCGTTTCATATTCTTTTCTATCTATATAATCTTTCCATATATTGAGTGTCACAAGGGGTCCCTTACAAGAGTTAGGAAGAGGGGCAGCTACATGGCATCATAGATAGAGAGCCTGGTCTGGAGGCAGGAGGACCTGGGTTCAACTCTGACCTCACACACTTCCTCTATCTATGACCTTGACCAACTCACTTAACCCCATTTATCCATCCCATGCCTTTCTTTTTTTAACTATTAAAGTCCATCTTTATTTCATCATTTTATTTTCTTACTTTTTAGTCTTACAATTCTTTATTTAATTAATTAATTTAGAATATTTCTCCATGGTTACATGATTCATGTTCTTTCTCTCCCCTCCTCCCAACCCCCTCCTGTAGCCAATGCACAATTCCACGGGGTTTTACATGTGTCATTGATCAAGACCCATTTCCATATTATTAGTATTTGCACTAGGGTGATCATTTAGAGTCTACATCCTCAATCATATCCCCATCAAATCATGTGATCAGGCAGTTGTTTTTCTTCTGTGTTTCTGATACCACAGTTCTTTCTCTGGATGTGGATAACATTCTTTCTCATAAGTCCCTCGAAATTGTCCTGGGTCATTGCATTGCTGCTAGTACAGAAGTCCATTACATTCAATTGTGCCACAGTGTATCAGTCTCTGGGTATATGGTTCTCCTGGTTCTGCTCCTTTCACTGCATCAATTCCTAGAGGTCATTCCAGTTCACATGGAATTCCTCCAGTTCATTGTTCCTTTCAGCACAATAGTATTCCAGCACCAGCAGATACCACAATTTGTTCAGTCATTCCCCAATCAATGGACACCCCCTCATTCTCTAATTTTTTGCCACCACAAAGAGTGTAGCTATAAATATTTTTGTGCAAGTCTTTTTCCTTATTATCTCTTTGGGGTATAAACCCAGCAGTGGTATGGCTGGATCAAAGGGCAGGCAGACTCATCCCTTGCCTTTCTGTCTTAGAGTTGTTACTAAGGCAGAAAGTGAGGGTTAAAAAAAAAATAGGAGTGAGGAAAAGAATCTTTTCTTCGAAACAGGCATTGTGCTAGGTGTTAGGGAATACAAGACAAAACTGAAACTGTCCTTACTTTCTAGGAGTATATATTCCATTGGAAGTAAATGTGTGAAAAATAAAGTAAATATAAGAGGGAAAGTATGAAATAGTAAATATAGATTAAGTACAAATTAATATTTGGGCAGAAAGCAAGCTAATGTCACCTGGGCTTGCCTGAAGTTCACCCACCTAACCTGAACTAGTGAAAGGGGAAGGGCTTGGCTTCAACTGCTCCCAACTCCTAGAAATGAGACTGAAGGTGTTTGTTTCTATTATTCATTGTTTATCTCAGTTTCGGGTGCCCAGAGGCAATATCTGTTGGCCTAGGAATCTGAACTATGGCCACCTGGGAGCTGGGATTCCAGGCTGGATAGTGTGGCCAGCCAGTCCAGCATGGAATCTCTAAGAAGCCAGGATGCCCATGACTCAAGCCTCACTAGAGTTTTGGACTTGGAACTGGAACTGTGTTCTGTAGGAACAAAGCTAAGCTATGGAGCTAATCTCCTTCCTTCCTCAGAGTCTGAGGTAGGTAGTACAAAGGGGAAAAGGGAATTATTCCTCCTACATGTTGAGAGTAAGTTTGTATGCTGGTGATTATACCTTTTGGAGTAAATATTTCTGTGTAAAAGCTCATCTGACTGTTATTGACTGATGGAACAGAAATATAAGGAGATGCTCCCCCTACAACAGAGGGATGATGGGACTGGAGGGTTGGTGAGGCAGGCTCTGGGGGTCTGGAGTCACTCACAGAGAGCATAGACACCTCCCAATTCCTTTAAGAGCATCAGAGAACTCTGGAGGGAAAGTGAAATGTAGAGTAGCTGACCTTCAGGTAGTGGGGGCCAAGGCAGCCTACATTACACTAATAACTGGGGAGATCAAGAGAGACCTCGTGTAGGCAGCAGTACCTGAGCTGAGCCTTAAAAGCACTCCAGTATCTTTTGCCAAGAAAACTCAAAATGGAGTCACAAGAGTCACTCGCTCAAAGGAATGAACAACAATAACAAAAACTAAAGGATTCTAAGTGTTAGGAGTCAGAAAGGAGTCACAAGCAAAGGAGAACAGTCTGAAAAAAATATGAAGAGACAGAATGTGGTATCCAAGGAACAGCCAATAGGATGCTTTGTCAGGAGAGGAGAGTACACAAAGGAGAATCACGGGCAACAAGCCTAGAAAATAGATGAAAGCCCAGGTATAAAAACAACTAAATTCCAAACAGAGAAATTTATATTTTGCCTGATAGGTAATGAGTAGCTAGGTGGCACAATAGATAGAGTGCCAGGCTTGGAGTCAGGAAGACTCGTCTCCCTGAATTCAAGTCAGGTCTCAGACACTCCCTGTGGGACCCTGGGCAAGGCCTGCTTGTCTCAGTTTCTTAATCTGTAAAATGAGCTGGAAAAGGAAATGGCAAAACACTCTAGTATCTTTACCAAGAAAACCTGAAATAGGGTCATGAAGAGTCAAACATGACTGAAAATAACTCAACAACAACAACTTACAGGAAATGGTGATTGTCCTTCATACTTAAAGAGCATCAAAATGACATCACTATGTTGGGGTCAATGTTCCTTGTGTCCTACGTGGCTGATGAGACCAATATGAGCTCAGAAGGCTCTATCCCAGGGCAGGCATAAATAATCACACGATCATCTAGGAGAGAACTGTCTTCAAATGTTCACATCTCACATTTCTTTTGAGCCACTGCAATTCTGCTCTGCTCATGGAGCACAGCACCTTCTTCGATGCAGCCACACTACACAGGATGGTTCTGTGCCATTGTCTTCCATGTCTCATGATTAATGGCGAAGTTCTTCAGAGAGACTTTGAGAGGGTCCTTGTACAATTTCTCCTGACCTCTGTGTGAGCACTTGTGTGAGTTCTCCAGAAAACAGTCTTTTAGGCAAACATGCATTTGACATTTGAAAATGTGGAGTTGCACTCTCTGCAGTAAAGTTTGAATGCTTAGTAGTTCCTCTTGAGAAGGGACCTCTGTGTCCTGTACCTTATCTTGCCAGGAGATCTTTAGAATCTTCCTAAGATAAATCAAATGGAAATGATTCAATTTCTGGCCTGGCATTGGCTTACTGTCCAGGTTTTGCTGATATTCAACAATGAGGTCAACAAAATGGTGTTCTGTAGACCATCAGTTTGGTAGGCAGCCTAACAGCTCTTCTCTCCCATTCTGTCCTTCAGAACCTCACCAACACTGAGCCAGTTCTGGAAATGCATGTGTCAACCTCATCATCTCCAAGGGAAGTGAACTTGTCTACAACATTCCAAATTTTTCCATGATGGTATACTTATAAAGATTCTGGGTAATGGATGATGGGCTTGCACTTTCCCAGTCACTGGTGGAATAAAGCAGGGCTGTGTGCTTGCCCCCCTTGCTATTTAGCTTGCTGTTTTCAGCAATGTCGTCAGGTGCCTTCAGTGAGGACAAAAACATCATCAAGGGCAAATTGTGGCATATGCTGGTAGTGGAATACTATCAGGAATGATGAAGACGAAGATTTCAGAAAGTGCTAGAAAGACCTACATGAAATGATGCAGAGTGAAATAAGCAGAACCAAGAGAACATTGCACTCAGAAACTGCAATATTGTGGGATGATCAAATGCGATTGACTAGTATTAACAGCAACACAATGATCTAGGACAATTCTGAGGGACTTATGAAAAAAGAATTCTACCCACCTCTAAGAAAGGAACTGTTGGAATCAGAATGTAGATGAAAGTATATGATTTTTCACTTGTTTATTTGGGTATATGTGGTGGTATTTCAATTTTATGAGATCAGACACTTATAAAAATAAACACTATGGAAATGTGTTTTATGTGACAATACAAGTATAATCAGGACTGAATTGCTTGACAGCTCCGGGAGGAGAAAAGGAAGGAGGAGGGAGAGAATCTGGATTATATAATTTTAGAAAATTTATGTGGGAATTTTTTATTACATATAATTGGTAAAAAATTTCAATTTAATTTTAAAAAGTTTTTAAATTAAATAAATAAATAAATGGATGAAATCATGTCCTCTGTATAACTGATGCACCTTGAAACTTCCCCTAGCATCTGGGGCCTCTTCACCCTATTGAATTTCAATCCTTTCCTATTTGTGAGTTCCTCCTAGAGCCTTCATTTTGTGGAGGAGATTAGACCAGCTTGCCTTAACTCCCTTCCCAATCCTATTCCTGCCTTTGTCTGAAGTTCAAAACTATGTCTCCGTACCTGGTACCTTCATTATCATCTTTCCTCTCCCCCATTTTTCATTTCCCTTTTGTGTATTGTCTTCCCCCATTACAGTGTAAAGTCCTTGAGAACGGTTTATATTTCTTTTTGTTTGCATTTGCATCATCAATGCCCAGCACATAGTAAGTGCTCAATTAATATTTGATTCCTTCCTTCCTTCTTCTCTGCCTTCCTGACTGCCTACCTTCTTTCCATGACTGCTGGCACTTCCTTATTGCCTACAAATACATCCATGTCTCACCCAAATATAATGTCTTTATTACCTCTTTTGAGGTTGGGTATTCTCAAATATTCCCACTCTCTCTGTCCATCCTACTAGCCATTGTCCTAAATCTCTCCTCTTTCATGGCTAATCTCCTTGAGAAGACTTCTAAAACTATTCTATTTCCTTTCCTCTTAGTCCTTCCTTAAGTCTCTGCTCTCTGGCTTCTATCCTCATCATTTACCTGAAACTACTGTCTCTGAAGCTATTATTAATGATCTCTTAATTGCCAAATCTAGTGGTCTTTTCCTCAGTCCTTATCCTTCTTGACCTCCCGGTAGTCATTAACAGCATTAATCATTCTCTCTTCCTTGACATTTTGTTATGTGCATGTTTGTGATACTGTTCTCTCCTAGGTTTCCTTCTACCAGTCTGACCACCTTCCCTCCTTAGTCTCCTTTGCTAGAACTTTATCGAAGTCGAACCCATTGTCTGTGAGAATCTGCTAGTACTCTCTCTAGGGCTTCTCTCCTTCCTCTAAACAATTTTGCTTGGTGAATCTCATCAGCATCGATGGAATTCAATTCAATTCAATTCAGATTTTTTTTTATCAGTCCTATCTGTCCATTTCAACCACTTTCACCTCTCCAACTATCTATTGAACTGGTTGTCTCATAGATATCTTAAATATATGTCCAAAACTGAACTAATTATCTTTTTCCCCAAGTCCTACCTTCTACCTATAGTTTTCCTTTTACTATCAAGGGTACCACCATCCCCTCAGTCACCCCAGGGATCATCCTCAACTCTCTCTCACTTTCCCATATCCAATCAGTTGTCTAATCCTATCTTCTCTATTTTTGTAACATTTCTCGTGCATCCCTTTTTCTCCTCTCACACTGCTGCCACTTTGATATATACCTTCATCATCTCATATCTAGACTATAATAATAGCCTAATACTTGTCCTCCCTGCCTCAAGTCTCTCCCAACTCCAGGACATCCTCCAATCAGTTTATAAAGTGATCTTCTTAAGCCATAGATCTGACCATGTCACATCCTCCCCTCCCCTCTTCCATTCATTTAATAAACTCCAGTGTCTGCCACTCACCTCCAAGATCAAATATAAAATACTCTACTTGCCTTTTAAAGCTCTTTACAATATGGCTCCATCTGACCTTTCTAGCCTACTTAAAACTTACTCCCCACCTCATCCTGCAATCCACTGATATGGACCTCTTTTCTGTTCCTCTCACATGACCCTCCAGGCATTTTCACTAGTGGTCCCCCATTTCTGGAATGCTCACTCTCTTTATCTTTGCCTCCTGACTTCCTTCAAGTTTCAGCTACATTTCCACCAAAAACCCTTCTTTGTCCACCTTAATACTAATACTTAAGTACCTTCCTTTTTTTACTATAAAAACCTTGTTCCCACATAGTTTCTTCCATGTTGTCTCTGCCATTAGCTCTTTGAGAACAGGATCTGTTTTCTGCCTTTCTCTCTTTCCCCAGCAGTTAGCATAGTGCCTGGTATATAGTAGATGCTTAATAAATGCTTCTTCACTTGACCATAAGGATAAACCCTACTAAGTTTAGAAAGGCTGATCACAGAATATTGAGTTTTTCAGCCAACACAACTCTCCAAGACCATCTACTAAGGCAGAGAAGCAAGGGTCTTGCATCAGCAGGAGAACAATATGCACACCAGTGAAACCACAGATGGTTGACTACTTTTCTCCCTATACTTAAATCTTCCTACTTATCCCATTTCCTTATTACACTACTGAGAAGCTTACAAAAAACACACTTCGAAGAGGTGAGCCCTTTCATCTTGTCAAACCTTAACTTTTGATTTCAAACTCAAGAAGAGCACAAAAAGAAGACTTTTTGAGAAATCGGATTGGTTTTTGTGCCCAGTCTGATTCTTCCATGGGACCACTAATAGGATGTGTCCTGTTAGAGAGTACCAGTCAAGGAAGAACGGAAAGCAAAGGAAATCAATCTTGTTGCCTCCAGAATCCAGTGTTGGAAGAGATTAGCAGTAGCTCAAAATAGATAAGGGTGAGGCTTTAAGAAGAGGGAGCTTATAGGTCAACTAATGGAGAGGAGGGAAAAGGAAAATGGGAGAGAATATGAAGTAAATAGAGAAAGTGATGAAAGTGGATGAAACTAGATAGAGAAAAGGGAGGAAGTGAGAGATTATTGGAGTGAATGGGTACCTAGAAACTAGCTAAGGGAAAAGATAGCAGGAATTTCATGGTATAGCTTGGGGAATTTGATAAAGGACACAGGTTCCTGATTGTCTCCAACTTTCATTTTCAATTTAGACCCCTTGATGTGTGAGGTGGCAAATAGCCCCCAGAAAGGAAACAAGGAAAGGTACAGAGGTGATGTGGCAAAGTGGAAACTGCTGAAATCTGGAGTTTGAGGACTTTAAGCAAACTCAGTTTCCTTATCTCTAAAAGGAAGACCAAAAAGTATGAGTACCTGATTATCCTTGCTACTCCCTTCTTCCCTTTTCTGTCTTTCTGAAAAACTCAAAGGCATGTTTGGGGCCAGAGCAAGAATCTCGGAAGCATTGCATGCTTCCTATTGATGTATCCAATCCTCAATGCCCCATTCAGACCTGAATAGCTCAGTCCTTCAGCTGCAGCCAGGCAGGAATCCAGAGCCCAGCAGCACATGAAAGAATGCTCAAATTTTCTAATAATAACAGAAATTAAAATCAAACCTCACACCCTGAAAATGGGCAAAGATGACAAAAAATGGCAATAGTCAACACTGAAGGAGTTGTAGAATGATGAGAACACTAATACATTGTTGGTGAAAGTGTGAAATGGCATAACTATTTTGGAAAGCAATTTGAAATTATGCAAATGGGGGGGGGGAGTAGCTGGGTAGCTTAGTGGATTGAGAGCCAGGCCTAGAGACAGGAGGTCCTAGGTTCAAATCTGAACTCAGACACTTCTCAGCTGTGTGACCTTGGGCAAGTCACTTGATCCCCATTGCCTAGCCCTTACCACTCTTCTGCCTTAGAGCCAATACAATGTATTGATTCCAAGATGGAAGGTAAGGGCTTAAAAAAAAAAAGAAATTATGCAAATGGTAATTTAAATGCCCTATACCCTTTGAACCAGAGATTCCATTACCAGAATTGCAATACGACCTCACTTTATTCAGCTAATACATTCTAAGATCGTTCTCGTAAGTTGGAAATTGTGCATAATAGCAAACCTCATTATTTCATAAGTATTTCTTACACAAACATACTCAGGCACTTTACAACCTTTCTTAGGCTTATCAGAGTTATCAGCATCACTTGCTCTTGTTCTTTGGAGCCATTATGAAAAACTAAATGGTGATAATGAAATAAAGAGAAACACTGCCCTGAAAAGAGCAAGACTTGTTATAAACAAGATTTGTTACAAACTCTGGGCAAAGACTGATGATGGAGTTAATGTCTAACACCAAACAATGTTAATGATTCACAATAATTCTTCTCAGAGTGACAATGAGTGTGACTGGGCAAACTGCTGAGAGACTTTATATCCATTAGAAAATTAGCACAGATTTAACATGTTATTAAGTTTTTTATTTTACATATTTTTCTGTCTTTATTTTTTTTCAATTGCCAATCACACATACCTGATTTCACATTGTTGAGTTCAAGTGAAACTGTATACTACTGTATACCTCAAGGAAGTCATCAAAAAGAAGGGAGTCTACATGTATTCTACAATATCTATTGAAGTACTTTTGGGGACAGCTACATTTTGAAAACAAAATACATATCTATATAAATTGAGGAGCGGTTTAAAAATCATAGTACATTTATGTAAATAAAATATTGAGCTGTAAGAATGATAACATATGTATAATCCAGATCAAATTACTCACCATCTCTGAGAGAGGAGAGGGAAGTGAGGAAGAAAGACAATTTGGATCTTATAATTTCAGAAAAAATTATTTTTAAAATTGCTGTTGCATGTAATTGGGAAAATAAAATATCTTTGAATAAAAAAAGAAAAGAAATGATGTATAAGATGAATACTGAGAAGCATGGAAAGATCTTTATGAACTGATACAGAACTAAGTAAGCAGAGCCAAGAAAATTATATATACAGTGACAGCAACCAAAAAATCAAAAGTGAATATAATAGTTTTATAAAGATCAAGTATAACTCAAATGAAGAGATATGAGAAAACATCCCCAACGCACTCCTATGTAAAGGTGGGAAGTCCACAAGTATTACATTGTATGTGTTTTCAGATTTTTTCAATGTGTTGATCAATTGTTCTGATATTTCTCTTCTTCTCTGTCTCTTTTTTTAAAAATACCTTTATCATCTATATTAGAATTAATACTGTGGTTCCAAGGCACGAAAGCAGTTAAGGGCTAGCCAGTTAGTGTTAAGGTACTTGACCAAGATCACACAGCTAGGAAATGTCTGAGGGCAGATTTTAACTCAGGGCCTCCCATCTCTAGGCCTGGCTGTCAATCCACTGAGTCACCTCACTGCCCCCTGTTTTTTTTTCCTTTTAAAAATACTATTTATTATATGAATTGGACCTCTAGGAAGGGAATAGGAAGGGATGGTCAGAATAACTATGATGATATGAAAAAAATGAAACAGAAGACATCAGTGAAAAATTATTTTAAAAAAGAAAGGAAAAAAAAACTATGCTAGACAGTTTAAGGCATAGTTTTTTGCCAAGAAGGAGCTCAGTACAGTTTGGAACACAACATATACATAAAAAGATAGGGAAAATAATGCCACAATTGAAATATATGCTAAGTATTAGATGGTTGCTAAAGATAATAACTGCTATTGGGGACCAGAGGAAAGAGCGCTAGCTCCCCATGAACAAAGGTTTTCTAGGAATTCATGGAGGATATAGAACTATCTCTGGGCATCAAAGGATGGAATATAGATAAGCAAGGGAGAACTATTGGAGAATTCTGAGCAGGCCAGTGATTTGGGCAAACATGTTTTAGATGAAAAGCTTTGACCAGAGAATAGAATGCCAGGCAAAAAAGGTGGCTCTATCATGTAGCTCAGACACAAGGTAATAGATAGACAGCCCCTATCCACCATGGTACCATATATCAAGAGATTTAGAAGAAAGCCCCAATAAGTTGGTCAATTCATTGCAGGACATAGACGAGCAAGCATGGAACGGGAAGGTGGAAATAGGTTGAGACGTACTATTGGTGTGAGTGTTCACCTTAGTGGGAGAACAAAGCACCAAAGTATAATTTGGTTTATCGTATGGATTACAGGGGGAGGTCAAGAAAGCCTGGGTAGGTCACTATTTCAATAATATAGGTTTAGGATAGTGGAAAGAATTAATAAATGACTTTGTGTGTATGTTGAAGATGGAATGAAAAAGAAGTCAAGTTGTCAAGACTAGAAGAACAATGATTCTCTTCTTTGCCTCATGAAGTTGGACCAAAATTGCTTGCGACTAACTCCCGATGTAAATACGTAAACAGCATTGCACAGTATGCTGTCTATTTTCAAGGAGCACCATACACCATACAGGTAACAATGAAAATGAATTCAAAAGGAAATTTTCTTTTTTAACTCCATAGAATTTCCCATCAAAAGCTCTTAAAGCAAAGGCACTGAATGCAATATTTTATTTAAACTGATTTTTAAGTCTCAAAATTATTACTATTTTGAAAGATTACATATTTTCCTAGCACTTGTCAACATTTTCAATAATGAAACTGACAAATAGGAAAGTGACATTTCAGAGCTAGTATCAAAACAGGAAAAGTCTGGCAAAATACACCGAAGCCTGAAGTTCAGGAAATCTAACAGAACAGCTACCTAATTTGTTCTCAAATAGCTCCTCACATTTTTGAGGTTTAATTGCAATTCGCAATTAGAAGGACGTGCCTCCTAATAAGCGGGCTTCTTCTGTCTTCCCTGTGTATTATGTCTATGTAGCTCCTACCCAAACCCCAAACACTTCTAAGAGTTTAAAGTCTGCTTTGGGTTCAACTTACTAATTAATGCTTATGAGCCCTCCATCCTTCGGAATCTCTTTTTCAAAAGGACGTCATTTAACCACCAATTATATGACATCACACCATAATGGTAAAAATATATGATTTGCTTAAAATAGAATAAAATCGAGATGTTCTCAATGCCCCCTAGGGCCCAGCCAAACTTCTTCCTAATCTGGAGGGAAAGAAGGTTGTAAAGATATACCAGTTTTCTCCATTTTTCTCCCTTTTTAGCAGAGCAGAACATGGTAAATTAACAACTTGTCCACTTAGGCCCTCTTCTCTTTTCCTTCTATTCTATTTTACTTAGGGATTTCGTCAACCGCCACATATTCAATTACCATCTAGCGATGCAGATGAATCACAGAAATATTTATTCAGCCTTAATCTCTCTCCTTATCTCCATACTCATATCTCCAACTACCTCCTAGATATTTTAAACTGAAAGTCCTATAAACAATCTTAAGCTCAACATATTCAAAACTGAAGTCATTATTTCCCCCCCCCCCCAGCACATCCTCCTTTATTATTGTCAAAGGCACAAAAACCTTCCCAACCATCCAAGCTCCTATATCCTAGATTCCTCATTTTTATCTCTTCCCACCCCATATCAATCTGTTTAAAATCCTGTCACTTTATAACATCTCTTAAATTTTATCCTTCTCTACACTGACTCTGCCGCCAGCCTGGTGTGGGGCTTCAATAATCTGCTGGTTGCCCTCCTTCCCTCAAGTCTCTCCTCACTCCAGTCCATCTTCTCAAAGTGCAAATTTGGCCAGCTCACCCCACCTCTTCAATAAACTCCAGAGGCTTCCTATCACCACCAGGATAAAATATAAATTCCCTTGTTTGGCAAACGAAGTCCTTCATAATCTGTCTTCCTCCTACCTTTCAAGTCTGCTTAGATCTTGCTCCCTATCATGAATTCTTCCATCCAGCACCACTGGCCGCCTTGCTGTTCCTCAAACAAGACACTACATCTCTTGGCCTCCAGGCATTTTCATTGGCTTTTTTCCATGACTGGAATAATCTACCTCCTCATTTCCATCTCCTGGTTTTTCTGGTTCCCTTCACATCCCACATTCTATTAACTACGTCCCACATTCTACAGTAAACCTTTCCTGATACCCCTCAATTCTAGAGCCATCCCTCTGTGAATTATTCCCTACATATCCTGCACATAAATTGTTTATATGTTGTCTCTCCCATTAGACTGTGACCTCCTTAAGAGCAGGGACTGTCTTTTGCCTTTCTTTGCATTCCCAGCACTTAGCCTAATGCCTGACATATCTTAATAAATGTTTATTAACTGACTGCCTCTTCATACTCAGGTCACTATCAAAATGTGCCTCAAAGATAATATTAATAGTAATAATAATGTTTATATCACACTTCCACAGCTTTCAAAGTGCTTTACATATACCTCATTTGATTCTCATGACGATCCTGTAGGTAGGTAGAGGCACACCCTGGAAACATTTCAGGTTCATTTCTAGATCAACTCATTAAAGCAGATATAGCAATAAAACAAGTCATACAATTTTTTTATTTCCCAGTGCATATAAAAGTTATGGTCAGATTATGTCTATTAAGTGTACAATAATATTATGTCTTAAAAATAATCTACATACCTTAATTAAAAAATACTTTGCTGCTAAAAATGATAACCATCATCTGAGCCTTCATGGAGTCATAATCTCTTTGCTATTGTAGGGTCTTGCCTCTGTGTTCATGGCTACTGACTGATCGGGGTGGTGCTTACTTAAGATTAGGGTGGCTGAAGTAATTTCTTAAAATAAGACAACAATGAAGTATTCCATATGGATTGACTCTTGCTTTCACAAAAGATGTCTCTGTAGCATTTGATCCTATTTGATAGCATTTTAACCATAGTAGAACTTCTTTCAAAATTGAAGTTAATCCTCTCAAATCCTTCTGTTGCTTTATCAATTAAATTTATGTAATATTCTTCAATATTGTTGTGTCTCAGGAAATAGGGAAGCCTGAGAAGACAGAGAGAGAGAGAGAGAGAGAGAGAGAGAGAGAGAGAGAGAGAGAGAGAGAGAGAGAGGAGGAATGACCAATTGGTGGAGCAGTCAGAACACATACAACATTTATTGATTAAATTTGCCATCTTATATGGGTATGGTTTGTGGCACCCCCAAAATAATTATGATAGTAACCTCAAAGGTCAAGATCATAGACCACCAAAACAGATGTAATGTAATAAAAAAAAAGTTTGGAATATTGCAAGAATTACCAAAATGTGACCCAGAGACATCATGTGAGCACATCCTGTTCAAAAAAAAATGGCATTGATGGACTGGCTGCTACAAACTTTCAATTTGTTAAAAAAAAATGCAATATTTGAAACATTCTTCTTCTTGACTTCTCTCAACTCAGTTCATCAGATTTTTCTTATACATTTTGTTTCTGTGTGGTCCTATGACGGCAACAATAAGAAGAAGAAAATTCCTCTTTCTACCCACCGCCTCCTGACTGACTGTTCCTCTCCTCTCTGAGCTGGAAAGGGCTCCCCTTTGGTCCAGGCTGGACAATGACTGAAGTCAGCCGTTGTCCACAAACTTGCCAAGATTCACAATGAATTAGTGAGATAACCAAGAGTCGCATTCGCACTTTGGTCCATTCTGATAACCATTAGTACCACATCTGCTCAATGCATGATCAGCCAACAAAAACTTTTACTAGAGCAAATAGTGTTCAGTAGATCTTCCCAGACTTACCAGTTTCTTAGTAGTGGCCCACCCAGTAACAAGGAGCACCTGGAGTCCCAAGGTCCCAGATTCCAAGCCTTGGTTCATATTTTCCATCAAGATGAAAAATATGTGACTTTGAACAACTTGTAAAATTGTAATGAAAGCTTCAATTACATTCCTGCCACCTGGTTGTTCTCAAGCCCAGGACTGATGGGGCTGTGTTCATTTGCCAGGCTATACTAAGTCCAAATAAATTATAAACAGGCTAAAAGATGTTGTTTGGCCATCAAGTAACACCAACTGAGACAAAATTATTTTCCTCCATCAGGGCCACAGGTTTAATTATAGAGGACAGAATGGTTCAAAAATTTGGAGCTAGAAAGTATTTGGTAGGTCATGTAACCTAATTCCCTCATTTCGCATGCAGAGAATACAAAGAAATGTACAATCCGTCCCTATCCTCAAGGAGCTCATGGTCTAATGGAGGAAACACCAAATAGTTAAACAAGAACAAAATCCCAACTCATCCTGTTTCTCTTCCCATATACCACAGCAGAGCATTTTGTCTTTTGGGCTTCTCAGGAAGGTGAGATGCCTACAGTCACATGGGCTAAAGCTAGGACTGACGCCCCCATCCTCCACTTCTAAATTCCAACTTTTTTTTTTTAGGAAAAGTAAGGTTCCAAAAAGATCTGCATTTTTTTCTTCATGAGATACAAGCTTTTTTTCTCTTGATAAGAGAATCTAAATACCACAGAAGCAATTATTCTGGCCATTTCAGAGGACCTCTCTGAAGTAAGGGTGAAGACCAAGGAATTTTGGTACAATCTGTGATTCCTGAGAAAAACTATCCACTTCTAACAACTAAGGATGAGAAAGAAATTTTTACTGATAGCCTTTTAATGTCCTCAAACAAAGTTTATGAATTTAGGTCTGGGAAGGACTTTGGAAGTCATTGATTCCAACAGTCAGATTTTACAGATGAGGAAATGAAAGCCCATAAAGGGTATCATTTGTCCATTTCAGTCAATCAACAAACATTTAATAAAAACCTGCTAGGTGCTGGTCTAGGAGTTGGGGATATAAAGACAGAAATGATACAGCCCTTGCCCTCAGGGATATCTATGGAGAAAAATGTCTCACTGTAACAGTGTGGGGCGATCAAATGTGATTGCCTTTGCTACTAAAACCAGTGCAATGATCCAGGAAAATTCTGAGGGACTTCTGAGAAAGAATGCTGAACACATCTAGAGAAAGAACTGTGGGAGTAGAAACACAGAATAAAATGTGATATATCACTTGTTTATATGGGTTTATATGGGATCTGGGGTTTTGGTTTTAAAGGATTGCTCTTTTACAAAAATGAATAATATGGAAATGGGTATCAAGTGATAATGTGTGTGTGTGTGTGTGTGTGTGTGTGTGTGTGTGTGTGTGTGTGTGTGTGTAACTCACTGGAATTGTTTGTCACCTCCAGGAGGGGGAAAGGATGAGGGGAGGGAGAAAACATAAATCATGGAACCATGGAAAAATTTTAATAAATTAATTAATTTAATTTAATTTAATTTAAAAAAAGAAAGATGTCTCAAATCTGGCCTCAGACACTTCCTATGACCCTAGGCAAGTTACTTAACCCTAACTGCCTAACGCTTACCACTCTTCTGCCTTGGAACTAATACTTAGTTTTGATTCTAAGAAAGTAAGGGTTTTAAAAAAGAGAGAGAGAGAGAGAGATCATGTGCATAAAGAAGTATACACAAAATCAATGCAAAATAATGGGAGATTCTAGCACTGGGAAGGGGAGTAGGAAAGATCTGATGTGGTACTTGAGCAGATTTTTGCAGGAAACAAGGGTTTCTAAGGGGCAAAAGTAAGGTAGGAACCTATTTCAGGCAGTTCGGTGGATAGAGCACTGTACTGGAGTCAAGAACCTCAGTTCAAATCCAAACTCAGACACTTACTAGTTGTCTAGCCCCTAGACAAGTCACTTAATTTCCATTGACTTCAGTTTCCTTATAAATAAAATAGGGATGATAATAGCACCTTCACCTCATGGTTGTTATGAGGATCAAATGAGATTCTATTTGGAAAGTGCTTTACAAACCATAATGTGCTACACAAATGCTAGATATCATTGCTGTTATTCTAGGAATGGGGGATGACCAGTACAAAACTTAAGAGATAAGACACAAAATATTCTGAGTGAAGAATAGAAAGACTCACTCTGGCTGGACTATAGAGTACAAGAAGGGGCATAATGTAGACTAAGATTGGAAAATTAAATTAAGATCAGGTTGTAAAAGGATTTAACAGCTAAATTAGAGGGATTGAAGAGGGAATAAGAAATCATTAACATTTATAGAGTAGAAGAGTGGCATTATCAGACGAATTTTAAGAAAGTCACCATGGCAGCTGCATGGAAGATGGACTACACAGTAGAGAGATTTGAGACATGGAGGGAGATGAGTTAGGAGATTATTGAAGTGGTCCAAGGGAGAGGGGATGAGGGTCTGAATTAGAATGCTGGGTAGGGGAGCTGAGGGAAGAGGGTAGATGGAAAGTTATTGTGGAGGTAAAAAAATGGCAATATATGTGAGATAGGCAAGAATAAAGAGAAAAGGATAATGCACAGTTTAGGAGGAATGATAGTGTCCCGAGCCAAGACAGGGAAATTTGGAAGAGAATATGTTTGGGGGAAAAGAAAAGTTCAGTTCGTGACATATTGGGTCTGAGGTTCTTAAAGAATCAGCAGTGTCAAATATCTATTGACAGTAGGAGACACACAACTGGAGCTCAAGAGAGATTCTAGGGCTAGATATATGTCTCGGCATTATTGGAATATGGATGATAACTAAAGCCAGGGAAGTTGATGGCAGCTAGGATTTGAACCTCAACAAAAAAAGAACACTTGGAACAGTAGTAGAACACACCAGAGAAGCTAATACTCAAATTCAGATTTTGTTGAGTACTTTCTATACGCAAAGCATTGAGCTTAATCAAATATATATGGAATGTCAATTATAAAATGGAAAGAACATTGGCCTGGGGGACAGAAGACAGGAACTCCGATTCTGGTTCTTTCATTGATTTAATGTATAAGGCACTGTTGCCTAGTGGAATTTGTAGAATAACAGTACCTACCTCAAAAGGATGTGAAGATCAAAATGAGATTATGTATCTAGAGCACTTTATTCATTTTAATACTTTGTAAAACATCAGTCCACATTATTGTTACCTTGGGGAGGACACTTCAATCTGCTAGGTCTCTGTCTCCTCATCCATTAAATGAAAGGAGGCTAGATGACATCTCAGGTCTCTTCTTCTTCTGCCATTCTGTATTCTATCCATTATCTATGCCTTCATATCCCCAGGTCATTTTCTTTGACTATAGGGAAATTGGATTGATTATCAAATACAATGCCATATGTTGGTCAGAGGAAGGATGCTGTGTAAAACTGAGGTGACTAATCATTCAAACGTTGGAAGAGAATTTGCAAAAACAATTGCTTTTCTGCCCAAGGACTGGAATTGACGTGGGCAGTTAGGCAATGAAGGAGCAGTAACGATTTTCTGCTCCATTTCAACAATAGCAACAAAAACATGATGGGGAGAAAATAATGCCAAGTGGAAATTTTCATTTCCTTCCTCAGGGATAGAAAGCACACCAGTTTATTAAGTCTTTTAAATTCTGTAACCACAAATTGCAGCAAAGAACAGCAAAAGAAGAAAAGCTGGTTGAGGATGAGCTGAAGAGATGTGGCAATGAAATAAAGACAGATTCCTGTATAGGACAGGAGCCCAGTAAATCACTAGCAAGAGAAAAAAAAATGGATTTCTAATTTGTTCTTAGTAAACACCAAGAGCACCTCCCAAAGAGCCCCCACTTTGCTTTAAGGATTACTGAAGGGCTTTTAAAGTAAAGATTAATATTCGTAGTATGAATTCTTTCCAACAAAAATAGCCACGGTATGTCTTTCAATAGGGAACCAACATTTATATAGGGAATAGAAGAGGACAAGTATTTATTAAATTCCTACTATATCCAAGACACTATGCTAAGAGCTTTTCAAATATCTCATTTGAGATATGCTATTTCATATGGCACTCTACATGCATTATCTAATTCAAGAGTTTTTCACCAGAGGTCTGAATTCACGTGTGTTTTTTTTTATATTTTGATAATTTTATTTCAATATAATTGGTTTCCTATGTGTGTTTTTTTGTGTATTTGAAAACCTCTTTCTGAGAGAGAGTTCTTAGGCTTCACTAGACTACCCAAGAAGTCCCTATGAAATGTTCAAAACTTCTGCTTTCATTTGAGCTTCACAATAACCCTGTGAGCAAAGTACTCAAGATATTCTTTTTTCCAGTTTTACAAATAAAGACATTTCAAATTAGCTCAAATGAAGGAAAGGAAACAGAGTACATTAGGAATAAAAGAACAAGGACTTTGAAGTCAGAAGATCTCCATTAAAGTTCTTTTTGTGTCTGTTATGTATTACTTAACTTCCCTGAACCTCAGTTTCCTTATCTGAAAAATGAAAAGATTGGACTAGACTAGTGAGCTTCTAATGTCCCTTCTAACTCAAGAACTATGGTCCTATTACTTGACCAAAGTTACATAGTGTCAGAGGTAGAATTTAAACCCAGGACTTTAACTTAAAAGAGACCATAGGGCAGTTGGGTAGCTCAGTGGAATGAGAGTCAGGCCTAGAGACAGGAGGTCCTAGGTTCAAACCCAGCCTCAGCCATTTCCCAGCTGTGTGACCCTGGGCAAGTCACTTGACCCCCATTGCCCACCCTTACCACTCTTCCACCTATGAGACAATACACCGAAGTACAAGGGTTTGTTTTTTTTTTTAAAAAAAGAGACCATAATATATTATTTTAATAAATTATTTATTTTAAACTTTTTTTAAATTTTGAGTTCCAAATTTTCTCCCTCCCTCCCATTTCCCTAAACAACAAGAAGGCAAGAAATATAATATCAATTAAACATGTGAAATCATGCAAAATGTATTTCCACATTAACCATGTTGCAAAAAAAGTAAAGGAAGTAAAAGGAAGTAAAAACAAAGAAAAAAAGAAAAAATATTGTTCTTCAATCTGCACTCTGACTCCATCAGTTCTCTCTCTCTCTCTGGAGGTAAGTACCATTTTTCATCATGAATCTTCAGAATTGTCTTATATTATTGTTTTGATCAGATTAGCTAAATTTTCAGTTAATCATCCTTACAATATTGCTATTACTGTACACAATGCTCTCCTGGTTCTGCTCACTTTATTTTGCATCAGTTCATATGTCTTCCCAGGCTTTTCTAAACTCTGTTGATCATTTCTAATGGCACAATAGTATTCCATTACAACTATATACGACAGCTTGTTCATCCATTCCCCATCTAATGGACAACCCCTCAGTTTTCAATTCTTTGCCACTACAAAAAGAGCCACTAAAAATATTTTGGTACAAGTAGGTCCTTTTTTCCTTATCTCAGATCTTTTTGAGATACAAACCCAGTAGTGATATTGCTGGGTCAAAAGGTATGCACAGTTTTATAGCCCACTAACACATGGTTCTAAATTGCTCTTCAGAATGAATGGTTAGACAGGTTCACAACTTCTCCAACAGTGCATTAGTGTAATAATTTTTCCATAGCCTCTCTAGTATTTGTCATTTTCCTTTTCTGGAATATTAGCCAATCTGATAGGTGTGAGGTGGTACCTCAGAGTTGTTTGAATTTGCATTTCTCTTATTACAGAAATTTAAAATAGCTCTTCCTATGAGTATAGATAACTGATTTCTTTTTCTGAAAATTGCCTATTCATATCCTTTGACAATTTTTCAATTGGGGAAAGACTTGTATTTTTATAAATTTGACTCAGTTTCCTATGTATCTGAGAGATAAGACCTTCATCATAAAAAGTTGCCATAAAATTTTTTTCCCATCTCCTGTTTTTCTTCTAATCTTGGCTGCATTGGTTTTGTTTGTACAAAACCTTTTCAATTTCACAGAATAAAACTGAACCATTTTATTTCCTGTGGTCCTTTCTATTTCTTGTTTGTTCATAAATTCTTCTCTTACCCATGGATCTAATAGGTAAAATTTTCCATACTTCCCTAATGTGCTAATGATATCACCCTTTATGTCTAAATCATGACCTATTTCAACTGTATCTTGGTATACAGTGTGAAATTTGTATCTATACTAGTTTCTGCCAAATTGCTTTCCATTTTTCCCAGGAATTTTTGTCCAAAAGTGAGTTCATATTCCAAAAGCTTGGATCTTTGGGTTTATCAAATACTAGATTACTATGGTCACTTACTACTATGTCTTGCATACTTAATCTACTCTACTGAACCACTAGTCTATTTATTAGCCAGTACTAGTTAATTTTCATTATCTCTGCTTTGTAACATAGTTTTAAATCTGGTACTACTAGCTTGCCTTCCTTCACAATTTTTTTTCACCAATTTTTTTTATATTCTTAACTTTTTGCTCTTCTGAATGAATTTTTGATATTATTTTTCTAGCTCTACAAAATAATTTTTGATAGTTTGATTAGTGTGGCACTGAATAAGTAAAATAATTGAGGTAGAATTGTCATTTTTATTATATTGACTCAACACACCTATGGGTAATTAATGTTTCCCCAGTTGTTTAGTTCTGCTTTTATTTGTGTGATATTGTACTCACATAATTCCTGGGTTTGCCTTGGACGATAGACTCCCAAGTATTTTATATTGTCTGCAATTATTTTAAATGGAATTTCTCATTCTATTGCTTCCTACCAGACTTTGTTGGTAATATATGGAAATGCTAATAATTTAAATGGGTTTATTTTATAGTCTACAACAATGCTAAAAATTATTTCGACTAGTTTTTTAGTTGAATCTCTAGGATCTTCTAAGTATGCCATTATGTCATCTACAAAGAGTGATAGTTTTATTTCCTCATTACCTATTCCTTCCATTTCTTTTTCTTCACTTATTGCTATGGCTAGCATTTCTAGTACAATATTGAATAATAATGGTGGTAATGGGCATCCTTGATTCACCCTTGATCTTACTGGGAAGGCTTCTAGCTTGTCATTACAAATAATGGTTGCTGATGGTTTTAGATAGAGACTACTTATGATTTTAAGGAAACCTCCATATCCAGTGTTTTAAATAGGAATGAGTGTTATATTTTGTCAAAAGCTTTTTCTGGATCTATTGAGAGAATCATATATTATCTGTTGGTTTTGTAATTGATATGGTCTATGGTCAATTATGCTGATAGTTTTCTTAATTATTGAATTAGCCCTACATTCCTAAAATAAATCCCACTTGGTCAGAGTAGATGATCTTTATGATATATTGCTGCAATCTCCTTGCTAGCATTTTGTTTTAAGATTTTGCCTCAATATTCATTAGGGAAACTGGCCTATAATTTTCTTTCTCTGTTTTTGCTCTTCTTGGCTTAGGTATCAGCATCATTAATTGTGTCATAAAAGGAATTTGGTAATGACTCCTTTGCCTCTTTTCCCAAATATTTCACATAGTATTGGAATGAATTGTTCTTTAAATATTTGGTAGAATTCACTTATGAATCCTTCTGGTCTTGGGGATATTTTCTTATCCCCAAGGATAAGTTCCTTAGGGAACTCATTTATGTCTTGCTTAACTTCTTTTTCTAAGATAGATTTATTTAAGTATTCTATTTCCTCTTCTTTTCATTTAGGCAATTTATCATAAAAATTTATTGATTTTTTCTGGATATTTTTCGGCAGTCTTCTTTTGTTCCCTAACATTAAAATGTTTACATTATGATTGTTAATAATAATTGCTAGCTTTTATGTAGTGCCTACTATGTGTGTATCTCTAGCACTTAACATAATCTTGGGCACATAGTCAATGCTATATAAAATACTAGTTGACTGAACAACTGCTCAGTCCTGGGGAAAAGCTTTATGGAGAGGCATCGAGTTCATGCAGGAGAATAATGGGATACAAGGTTGGGAAAGTAGATGCCCAAGTTTGCAATAATAGCAGAGGTAGCCCAGCAAGACACTTAGAACATGGGTGATGCAAGCACCAAGTTGCCTCTGACTTGAGTCATAATCTCAGTTCAGTTTAATTCAGCACTTATTAAGTACCATTTATCTAGGTACTAGAATTGCAAAAACAGAAATGAAAACATTCCCTGCTCTTACTGGGCTTACAATCTGATGGGGGAAACAACATGTATAAAGATAAATATATATAAAATCTCTACAAAGTAATGGGGGGCAATGGATGGGAAGAGGGGTCTAGAGGTTGCAATTGAGTCAGGTATTGAATGAAGCCAGAAATTCTGAATGGCAGAGGTGGGGGAGGAAAAGCATTCAAGGACTTGGAAACAGAGGAACAATCTAATAAAGAGAAATAGTCTCTACCAAGGAACAAGAGTAGATGACAGAATGTTTATGTCCGAAGAATAAAGTAGGCCAGTTTGATTGGAATGTGGAGGTGTACAGGGGAATCATGTGAAATGTCTGGCAGGATGGGTCAGGACCAAATTGTGAAGCTTTTTAAATTCCTAGGGCAGATGGGGCAGCTAGGTGGTTCAGTGGATAGAGAGCCAGACCTGGAGACAGGAGGTCCTAGGTTTGAACCTAGCCTCAGTCACTTCCTAGCTCTGTGGCCCTGGGGAAGTTACTTAAACCCAATTGCTAAGCTCTTACCATTCTTCTGCTCCAGAACCAATACTTACTTAGTATGGATATGTATGGATACTAAGGCAGAAAGTAAGGTTTAAAAAAAATGCCTCCCACAAGAATTCTTCATTTATTCTAGAAGCAATGGGAAGTCCCTGCAACTTTTTGAAACAGAGACTGGCATGGTTCTACCAGAGCTTTCCTGTGGGTTATACCTGCCATCTTCTGCCATCCAGTGACACTGGCCCCCTTAATGTTCCTTACACATGACACTCCATCTGGCTATTTCACTGGCTGTCCCCAATACCTGCAACTCTCTCCCCCCTCATCTCTGTCTCCTGGCTTCCTTCAAGGCTCAGCTAAAATCCTACCCTCTACAAGAAGCCCCTGCTAGTCCTCCTCTGTCTTAGGACCTTCTCTCCAAGATGATCTCCAGATTGTGGTTGTATGTAGCTCTTTCCATTGTGTCCCCCTTTGAGTGTGAGCTCCTTGAGAGCAGGAACTGTTTTCTGCTTTTCTTTTTCTCTTCAATACTTAACACAGTGCCTGGCAGAGAACAGGTGCTTGATTTATGCTAGTTGGATGACTGGAGAAGAGGAACAGAAGGCAGAAGGAGGAACATCTGGTAGCTGATCACAATAGTGGAGGCAAGAGGTGATGAGGACCTGAACAAGGCTATTTGAGGGGAGACAATGGAGAGATGGAAGAGATGCACTTGGTGGAAAACTCAAAATTTAGAAACTGATTATATATAGGGTTGTAGGGAGCGAAGGCAAGAGAATAGAAGAGGATGGCTCAGTAGTGGTCACTTGAGGTGATTAGAAGGATGGAGGTACCTTCAATCGAAAGAAGGGAGTTAGGAAGAGTGGGTTAAGGGAAAGACAATGAGTTCCAAAACCTATCTGCTCAAGTACCGTGTCTTTTGTCAATCTTAAAGGGTTATAGAAATGGTAGCTCTTATTAGTAAATCAATATTATTCTCATCTGTGCCTTCCTTTCTGTTTGTCCAGTACAATAAGTTAAATGTTGCAATTAATTAAATTAAATAACTTTATATAACTTATTTTAATTCTCACCACAACCTTATAAGATAGGTTCTATAATTATCCCTATTTTAAAGATGAGGAAATGAAGTGGAGAGAGGTTAAGTGACTCACCACTTAGTAAGTATCTGAGGTCAGATCTGAACTCAGGTCTTCTTAACTCCAGTCCAGTGTTCTACCCACTGTATCACAATAATTTCCTAACCAGTCTCCATCTGCAAGTCTCGTCCTAAGTCCTGCTAAAGTATGATACCAATACACAAATCTGGTTATTCCAAAACAGAGCAAGGCTGCATTTTATAGGCATGTAATATGTACTAAATAATCACTTCATGGCTGCAAAAGGTTAATATAGATGCTAGAAATCCCTAATTCATAAGGAGGAAGAAGCTTAACTTTGGGGAATTAAGTCCATTGCATAATTCTAAAGTAGTGCCCTGACCAAGCTCCAGAATAGACAAACTTAAAAGAGTCTTTCACAACAGGCAATAGTTCTATTAGATCCAAAATTTTAAGAGCAGAGACAATGAACTTTGTCTTTTTTGTTCCTCTAAGTAGTTTGCACATGACAATGAAGCAGGAAAAAGAATCACATCCTCGGTGGATATTTTTTTCTCCTTTTCCTCTTGATTTGTGAATCTTTATTCTCCATTGGAATATGGTTTACTAGCCCTCACTAATCTCCCTTAAGGCTTTATTAAGAAGAACAAATGTGTGCGCCATTATTTTTCTGTTCTCACTGGAGGGATCAAACATACACATATTACACTGACTATTTGAACCATCAACTGCTTTCAGAAGAGGCTTTTCCATTTAGTGTGGTGGATTCCTCCAGCATTAGGCTCAAGTTTCTCTTCCCCCCCCCCCCCCATAATGGCATTTTTTTTCTGGAAAGTATTATCTCGCTGAGGACCCTTCCAGCTTCCCAGCAGTTATTCTGGATCAGGTTACTCGTTTTCACAGGTGGTGGAGCTGCTGAGTCTGGGCTGGATGCAATTCTACTGGGTACATTCAGCTTTCAGGCTTGCTCTTGTCCTCGAGTGGAGAAAAACGGGGCCTACCGTGTACTTCATATTCCAGGGAGAACCAGGCACCTTCCTCTCCAATCAGCTCCTCAGGACACTTAACAGGATTTCAAATTCTCTATCTCTCTCAGCAACTTGTCATGGAAAGTTTTCAGCTGTGAAACAGAATGTCCTTTTATCTTCAAAGCTAGAGAGCTCTTAGATCTCTGAAGGAAATAGCTTATTTGTGCCTAAAAAGACAATTAGATTTTAGAATGGCTAAACACATCTCAACATCGGCCCCAAATTAAAACCAAACTTTCGGCTCAGGGGAAACGCACATGTTTACAAATGTGTCTTTAGCCCTTGAAAGGCCACCCATCGTCGAGTTCTTTAGCTGTAGGTAACTGGGAAGTTGGGTCCAGAGATGAGTTAGGTTAAAGGAACTGGGCATCTGCCCAGGAGCAGAGTCTGGCTTCCAGCAACTTTATTGGTCGTGCTGGGAAGCAGGATTAAAGTTATACTTTGGGGGATTGGGGTAATAGCCATTGAAATGAAAATGAAACAACCAGCTGGGTTTAAAAAAAATTTCGTGCTTAAAAATATTGTCTGTAGCCTACAAAATAATCACCGGTCCTTCCCTTCCTAATCGGGGCCATGGAGACGAGGCATTTGAAGTAAATGAAGATGAGCGGTCTTTAAAATGAAAAGTTCAGGGCTTCCTTATTGCCTTACTAGGTAAAGTTCAAATTTCTTAACCCTCCAAAGTCCTCCACACTCCAGTTTCAGCCCACCACTCCACTCGTATCTTACAGATCTCCCCACATAGTCTCAGCTGTGGCCAAAAGGGGGTATTCACAATCCCCACACCTGTCCGTGCTTTCTTCCCTCCATATCTTTACTCTTACACTGTTCTCTAGAATGCCAGGCTTCTGAGGGCTGAATTCCTACTCATCTTTTAAAACCAGCTCTAATTGACTATAACTTTAGTCACATCAAAGTTCTTGCCTAAAGCAGCAGCTCTGAGACTCCGGTGTGATATATCTGTTCTCATTTCAGTTTTGCAGATCCAGCCTTTAAGGGTTCAAACATTAAGGCTTAAGTCACCTACAAGATTAAAAGGATAGCTGTTTTAACTAGACTGAAGAAGAAGTGGCAAAGAAAGCATAAGACTGAAACTGTTCAAGGGAAGGAGGGACGAGTGGCACAGTGATAGAGCGTCAGACCTACAGACAGGAAGACTCATCTTCCTGAGTTCAAATCTAGCCTTGAACATTTACTAGCTGTGTCACTCTGGGAAAGTCATTTAACCCTAGTGGCCTCAGTTTCCTCATCTATAAAGTGAACTGGAAAAAGAAATGGCAAACCACGCCGGTCTTTTTGCCAAGAAATCCCCAAATGAGGTCAGACATGACTGAACAATAACAAAGGAGGGACAAGCTAAGAGAGTACCCTTGTGAGTATAGCTTTCATCTCAACTCATCAAATATCCATTTAATAACTATTACTTACGTGTCATATGACAGGCATTGGGGATACAAAGAAAACAATAACAATCTGTGGCCTCGAGGGGGTTATATTCTATTGGGAGATGTAACGTGCCCAAATACATCAATACAAAATAATTTGAGGAAGGAGAAAACACTAACAAATGAGGGATCAGGGAAGTGTTCACAGAAGTGGTGACTGAGTCCTTGAAGGGCAGCACAATGTGATGATTAAAGTGTAAGACTTAGTACCCTGCACTCAAATCCTGCTTCAAGCACTAACTAGGTGCATGAGAGTGGGCAAGTCACCTAACCTCTCTGAACTTCAGTTTCCCCTGAAGTAAAATGGAGTAATAAAGCCTTGAATAAATCATCAAAAACAGCGATTTACTAGAACCATGCAGGCTATTGAATGCTATTTGAAAATGTGACTGCTTGTACTGTTGTTGCTATTTCAAATGGATTCCAGAGACCCTCTGCATAATATCTATCTCAGCATGGGAATGCAGAGGAACCAAGGTTTTTAAAAACGCTTACCTCCCATCTTAGAATCAACACAATGTTTTGATTCCAAGGCAGAAGAGCAGTAAAGGATGGGCAATGGGGGTTAAGTGACTTGTCCATGATTACACAGCTAGGAAATGTCTGAGGTCACATTTGAACCCAGGACCTTCCATCTCTGCCCCCAGAACCAAGACTTTTAGTAGATGGAAAAGATCAAGAAATCAACAATTCGTCATTGTCTTATGGTCTCGTATTTGAGGCAATGGAGTGGAATATCACCCAAGAACATGAGCTTTAACTAGCATTAATGTATACATAGTATATGTAACAAGGAATCATCTAAGCTCTCTGGGCATTGAATTCCTCATCTGTAAAAATAGAGAAAATAATACCTGTACTACCTAACCCCTTAATACCTTTAGGTATTCAAATAAGAATCAATGTAAAGTGCTTTACATTCTGGAGAGGAATATGGAACCAGGCTCAAATGTCCATAAAACTGTGTACACCCCTTTGATCCAGAAATATCACTCCTGGGTCTGGGTCTCAAAGAGATCCAAGATAAAGGGAAAGAACTACCTGTACCAAAACTTTTAGTAACTCTTTTTTTAGTGGTAAAGAATTAGAAACTGAGTTGTTCATCACTTGGAAAATGGATGAACAAGTTGTGGTATATCACTGTAATGGAATACTATTGTGTCATAAAAAATGCCAAACAGAATGAGTTCAGAAAAACATAGGAAGTCATATATATGAACTGATGCAAAGTAAAGTGAGCAGAACCAGGAGAACAGCGTATATAGTAATAGAAATATTATACAACAATAAACTGTGACAGACTAAACCATTTTCAGCAAAGCAAGTTTCCAAGATAACCACAAGAATCATGATGAAAAATGCTATCCACAGGCAAACAAGAAACTGTTGAAGTCTGATTGTTAACGAAAGATTGCCATATTCCATTTGATTTCCTTCATGAATTTTTTATTGTGTGTAATATAAATCTTCTATCACAATATGAACAATATGGAAATACATATTTAAGAAAGCATTGGTAAAACCTATATCAGATTATTTACTGCCTCGGGGAATGGAGGGAGGGAGAGAATCTGAATTCTAAAATGTCAGAAAACAATTATCAAAAATTGTTTCTACATGTAACTGAAAAAAATGAATAATTAAAAAAACAAAGTGCTTTGCAAACTTTAAAGCACATATGTATGTGTATTGCTTAAAGGCCATATATTACATATATCTAATATGTGTGTATTTGCTACATATAACATATATGTGTATAAATATATATATATATATTACTGATTCCTATTAAAGTGAAATGAAGAATGAATGCATTTATACCCCATCCCCTCTTCTAAGCTTCTCTGGTATTCTAGAGGGCACCATCATCTTCCTAGTTACTCAGGCTTACAACCTCAGAGCCACTCTCACCTAGGCTCTCTCATTCACTCTATATATCCATTCTGTTGCTACATCTTGTCATTTCTACCCTCACAACATCTCTATAACATGTTCCTGTATCTCCACTCTCACTACCACCACCTTGGTGGAAGCCCTTGACACCTCACACCTGGGTTGTCTATCTGCTGTTTGGTCTGCCTGTCACAGATCTTTACTACTCCTCCACTCAGTTGCCAAAGTGATCTTACTGAAATTCAGGTCTAACAACGTGGAACTCCCTGTTCTATAAATGCCAGTGTCTTCTTATTTCTTCCAGGATCAAAAATAAAATGTACAAATATAAAATGTAAAATGAAACATTTCAGAGTTCTTCACAAACTAATTCCTACCTTTCCAGTAATCTTATACTTTACTCTTCCCTGTGTCCTCTATAATCCATTGATGCTGATCTTCTTGCATCTTCTCCAACGCAACCTTTAATCTCCCAACTCCAAGGTTTTTCACTGGTTGTCCTCCATGTATCCAACCTTCACCCCATTAATGCTTTCCCTCAGAAATTATCTTCCTTCTACTCCCCATATTTTTCTCATATGTATAGTTGTTTGCTTGTTCCTCTCCCATTAGAATTTAAATTTCTTAAGGGTAGAGACCCTACTGTCTTTCTTTCTCTTTCTTTCCCTTTCTTTTTTTCTTTTTCTCTTCCTCTTTTTCTTTCTTTCTTTCTTTCTTCCTTCCTTTCTTTCTATCTTTCTATCCTTAGTCCCTAGCAGAGTCCCTCGTACATATGCACTTAACAAAATCTTATGGACTGACAGACCAAATAAACATAGATGAGTTGTGATTGTATTAGATCTCATTACATTAACTTTTCTCCCAAACTCACTCCTCTTCCAAATGCTTCTATCATTATTATCCTTCTAGTCACCTAGATTCACCTTAGTATTGTTCTCAATTCTTCATGCTCCCTTGCTGCCCTCCCCATATTCAATCTGTTGCCAAATCTTGCCATTTTTACCTCCATAAAATCTCTTTCATCTGCCCTGTTCTCTTTACTCATCACTCTAATTCAGTCCCTCGCTATGTCTCACCTAAATTATTATTGTACTGGCTTACTAATTGTTCTTCTCCACTTCAAGTCATTCCAGTCCATTATCCTCACAGCTGCCAAAGTGGTTGTCTTAAAAATCTGACTACGTAAACTCCAATGGCTCCCTCTTGCCCCTAGGATCTCACATTACTTCATTTTTCATCTCATCTGTTTTTGGTTTCTATTTTTGTATAAAATTGCTTCACCAGCAATGTCACAAATGCATGACTCAAAACAAAGTGATAATCATCCCGAGCATGTGAATGACTCATTGCCAACATTACACCATGTCATTTTGAAGTAGCCTATATGTTTCTTAAGGTCAGGGACTATCTCCTCTTGTCTTTATATTTTAAGCCAGTGGAAACTATGGAAGAAATCCTTGCATCAAATGTCTCTAACAATGGTCTGATATCCAATATATTTGGGGAATTAACACACATATCTAAGAAAAATTCTCCTAGAGATAGGTAGTCCAGGGATATGAACAAGTTCTCAGGAGAACTTTAAGCTATTAACAGCCATATGAAAGATTTCTCCTAGTCAGTAATAACAAGAAACATAGAAATTAAATCAAACTTGTGGTTTCATTTCACACCCACCCTATGGACAAAGATGCTAAAAGATGGAGGTAGTCAATGCTAGAGAAGGGTACCAATATTCTCTTGGACAAAGATGCTAAAAGATGAAGGCAGTCTGCACTAGCAGAATAAACTAATATTCTCTTGGTGGAGTTATGAATTGATCTAACCATTTTAGAAATTAACTTGGCATTAGGTTAAAAAATGACTAAGGTGTCCATCTCCTTTGACCTAGAGAGTCCATTGTTGGGTATATGCCCCTAAAGAAGTCAAAGACAAATTTAAAAAGTTCTGCATATATCAAAATATTCAAAATAGTATTTTGAGGGCATCAAAGAAACTAGAAACAAAATAGGTGCCCATAGATTGAAGAGTGGCTAAACATATGTGTTATATGAATATGATAGACTATCACTGCAACCATAAGAAATGACAAGCATGTGGGATTCAGAGAAACATGGGAAAATTTGTATGAACTGATGCCAATATAATCAGGAGAATATATGAAATGACCATAATAATGCACATGAGAAGACTACCAAAGGAAAATTAAACACTGTAATTTTAACAATAAATCTTGGCCCTGAAAGAAGTTGAGGAAATGTATCTCTCTCCTTTTGCCAGAGAGGTGGAGGATTATGGATGTGGAATGCTGTGTATATCAAACAGTTAGGGGCTACAATGGCTAATATATTGAAGTTGGAATCATGAAGGCCTGAGGCTGAATCTATAACTGATAAGTATCTGAATCTTAGATACTTATTCACTTTGTGGCTCTGGGAAAGACTTAAAATCTCAGGCATAAGTTTCCTCATCTGTAAAATGGGGATAATAATAACATCTAGCTCATAGGGTTGTTGTGAGAATCAAATGAGATAATTTTGAAAGTGTTTTTTAAACCTCTAATCCTAAAAAAAAAATGCTAGCTATTACTGTTATTGTCATCATTGTTATTTTTTTAATTGCATCAGCGGACAATTGTTATCTAGATTAGTTTTGCCTAATTGTTGTTCTTTGCTATAATGGAAAAGTCTGGAGAGAGGAGAGAGGAAGGAATTCAGAAGTTACTATGATGCAACAAATAAAAGACATTAAGAAAGCCAGTGATCTTTTTATGAATACATTTGAGATTCATTAAGCAAATAATTTGCATGCCAAATGGTAAACTACAGGAACTCCAGTGCCTCCTAGATTCCTATCTCTAATGCCAGAGATGATCTCATCCTTTCATTCTAAAGCTTTACCTCATCAGTAACATTCTGATTGACTTGATTAGATTTTAACACGGTGATTAATTATGGATGCGGTTTCTTATATGTGGGTTTTTAAAATAGAATCTATTTTAAAATTAGATGCACCTACACAAAAAAGCTTCAAGGATAACAGCTCTGCATATGGCATTTTTAATACACATTATCTCACAAGAGATGTCTGGGGTCTAAGTGTAACATTTCTCAAAGCATGATGAGACCCTTGGTAAGCCCCAAAACCCACTCAGGATCCTTGAGGTCAAAACTATTTTCATAATAATACTAAGATCTTATTTGTCTATTAATATACCCCTCCCTTTTCCAACTACATGTCTGTGTGAGGCTGGGTTTTCTACATAGACTTCAGCCAAAACAACATATCATGATAGATTGAATGCAGAAGTGGCTTGGAGAATCCAGCTGCCTTCTATTAAGCCAGACATTAAAGAGATTTGCAGAAATGTATAAAACAATGCCCCAACACGCACTAATTTTTGTTTTGAAAAATAAAGCTATTTTTCATTAAAATGTTTTATGTTAATATGCAATCGTTTTATTATTTTTAAATGAATTAATGCATATTTTAAATCATCTATTTTAATTTCTAAAATATCAGTAGCTATAACCCACATAAACAAAAGTTCTTTGGGGGTTCTTAGTACTTTTTTTTAAACCCTTATCTTTTGTTTGGAATCAATACTGTGTATTGGTTCCAAGGCAGAACAGTGGTAAGGGCTACGGATGCCTGGGGTCACACAGCTAGGAAGTGTCTGAAGCCAGATCTGAACGCTTGACCTCATGTCTCTAGGCCTGGCTGTCAATCCACTGAGCCACCCAGCTGCCCATTCCCCTTAATACTTTTTTAAGAATATGCTGTTAGGGATATCTTCCAAATGCGGAATTGAAATCATCATTGTATGGCTTGAAGGGTGGTAGAATAAACATCTCTAGCCCTTTCTCCCCTGACTTTTCTCCATTCAGTTTCCAAAAAAGACTTTAGTTCCTGCCAGCAGGGGAAGCAGGAAGTTGGGGCCAGGAGGTCAGCATTCTGCCCCCTCCTCCAAAGAGAGGGTACTGAGTTAGAACCATATTGATCTGATCCCCCACGTATTGTTCATCTAGAGAATGTGATTTTGAGTTTCCACCAAACTTCTGAACATTGTTTCATTGATTGGGGAAAACCATGATATTATACTTTATATTTATAGGTCAAACCTCAAGGTTTGACTCCTGTCCCATTAAATTCCAGTTCCACAATGAACACACAAAGCAGGTAGCTAAGAAACCTATTTACCCAAATTGAATAGCAAAAACAGAAATCAGAGAAAGTATGAGAATATATTCCAGACAACACAGGAAAAAGGGAGTTCTTCCACTGGGTCAACTCAATAAAGAGTCCAAGAAGTCTCCAGAACTCTCTTGGGTAGCAAGCTGGTGAGAGAGACATGATGAAGGCTGCCCCCTCATGTCAGATTCTTCCCAGAGTCCTTTCCTTTAGCAACCCAAAATGGGGTTGGCATCTTCAGTCTTCTCCACTGAAGCTCTGAGCCTGAAGTGTCTAGAGTAATTGCTTAACCCAAAGTGATTCATCTCCAAGAAAAACTTGAAGAGAACTCAAAGGCAACAGAAAGACCAAAGAGGTCTCCTTTCTGCCATGCTCAACAACTCTGCCCCACGAAGGCACAGGGCACTGATCTCCGTCAATAAGGTGAGAACCTCATAGCAATGGACTTTGGAATTGGGGTTACAAATGTAAACAGTTCCTCAAAGATCTTTAAGAGTATAAAGGAGATCAAATCTAACTTCAGACATTTCTTAGCTGTGTGACCTTGGGTAAGTCACTTAACTCCAGTTGCCTAGCCCTTATCACACTTCTGACTTGGAACCAATATTAGGATTGATTCTAAGATGGAAGGTAAGAGTTAAAATTTGAAAAAAATTTTAAGAGTATAAAAGAGATTTTGATACCTAACCCAGGAAGAACAAAAACTGAGAAAAAAAAACTACAGACCAATTTCTCTAATGAATATTGATATAAACCCTTTAAAGAAAATACTAGCAAGGAGATTGCAGCAATATGTCCCAAGGATCATTCACTATGATCAGGTAGGATTCACACAAGGAATTCAGGGCTGGTTCAATACTGGGAAAACTACCAACATATATATTGACTATATCAATAACAAAACCAACAGAAATCATATGATTATCTCAATAGATGCAGGAAAAGTTTTTGGCAAAATATAATAATCATTCCTATAAAAAACGAATAGAGAGCAAAGAAATAAATGAAACTTTCCTTAAAATGATAAGTAGTATCTACCTAAAACCATCAGCAAGCATTATCTGCAATGGGGATTAGCAAGAAGCCTTCCTAATAAGATCAAGAGTGAAGGAAGGATGCCCACTATAATCACTATTATTCAATATTGTACTAGAAAGGGGGCAACTAGATGGCTCAGTGGACAGAAAACCAGTTCTTGAGATAGGAGGTCCTGAGTTCAAATATGGCCTCTGCTACTTCCTAGCTATGCCATTTAACCCCCATTGCCTAGCCCTCACTGTGCTTTTGCTTTGGAACTGTTAATTAGTATCAATTTCAAGACAGAAGGTAAGAGTTTAATACATTAAACTCTTTCCTTCTATCTTGAAATATATATATGTGTATAGATATATATGTATATACTAGAACTTTCATTTTTTGCAGATAATATGATGATAAACTTAGAAAATCCTAGAGAATCAACTGAAAAACTAGTTGAAACAATTAGCTTTAGCAAATTTGCAGGATATAAAATAAGCCCACATAAATCATCAACTTTTCTATAAACTATCAACAAAGTCTAGGAGAAAGAGAGATAGCAAGATTTGAAATAACCACAGTCTAAAATACTTGGGAGTCTATCTGCCCAGACACAGTCAGGAACTATATGAACATACTTACAAGATACTTTTCACACAAATGAAGACAGATCTAAACAATTGGGAAAATATTAATTGCTCATGGGTAGACAGAGCCAATATAATAAAAATGATCATTCTACCTAAATTTATTTATTCACTGTCATACCAATCAAATTTCCAAAAAATGACAATAAAATTATTCTAGAAGACCAAAAGATCAAGAATGTCAAGGGAATCAAAATTTTAAAAAATGTGAAAGAAGGTAGTCTTACAGTACCAGATTACAAACTATACTACAAAGCAGTAATCATGAAAACAATCTAGTAACTAGCTAAGAAGTAGTGGATCAGTGGCATAGATGAGGTACATAATACACAGAAGGAAAAGATCATAATAATCTAACATTTGACAAACCCAAAGATTCAAGTTTTGGGGACAAGAACTATTTTATTTAACAAAAATTGTTGGGAAATTCAAAAGGGAGGAGGTTGGCAGAAATTAGGTAAAGACCAACATCTCACACCACATACTAGGATAAAATCAAAATGGATACATGATTTAGATATAAAAGTTGATACATAAGCACATTAGGGGAACATGGAAATTTTTTTCTTTTTAGATCTATTAATATAGAAAGAATTTCTAAACAAATAAGAGAGAGAGGACCTCATGGAAGTAAATTTTGATTATATGAATTAAAAAGGTTTTGCACAAACAAAACCAATGCAACCATGATTAGAAGAAAAGCAAGAAACTAGAGGGGAGTCAATTTTATGGCAAGTTTCCCTAATAAAAACCTCCCTTCTCAAATATAGGTAACTGGTCAAATTTGTAAAAATACAAGTTATTTCCAAATTGATAAATGGACAAAAAATATGAACAGGCTGTTTTTAGAAAAAAATCAAAGTTATTTATAGTCAAAGAAATAAATGCTCTAAATTACTATTGATTAGAGAGTTGCATATTAAAACAACTGTGAGATAACACCTCACACCTATAGGAAAAGGACAAATGTTGGAAGGCATATGGAAAAATCATTGCACTAATGCACTGTTGTGGAGTTATGAACTTGTGTAACCATTCTGAAGAATAATGGAAGTATGTCGAAAGGACTATTAAACTGGGCATGCCTTTTGACCCAGAAATACCATTACTGTCTATATTTAATAGATCAAAGAAATAGGCAAAGGACACATATGCACAGAAGTATTTATAGGAACTCTTTATGTGGTGAGAGAAAATTTGAAATTAAAAGGATGCTATTAGTTGGGGATGACTGAACAAGCTGTGGCATATGATTGTATTGGAATATTATTATGCTTTAAGAAATGACAAGCAGGACGGTTTCAGAAAAACCTGGGATGATTTATGTGAACTCATACAAAGTAAAATGAGCAGAACCAGGAGAACACTGAACACAGTATCAGCAATGTTATATAAACAACTGTGAATGACTTAGCTATTCTGATCAATAAAATGATCAGAGACAATTCCAAAAGGATGCGATGAAAAATAGTATACATCTACAGAGAAAGAACTGACAAAGTTGAAATGCAAATTAAACTATAATTTTTTCACTTCATTTCATTTTTCTTGCTTTTTTGCTAATACAGAAATATGTTTTGCATTATTTCACATATATCATTCATATTACATTTCTTGCCCTCTCATTGGATGGGGAAGAGAGGAAGAATATTTGGAACTCTAATTTTTTTAAAATAAGTAATTTTTAATTTTTATTTTGAATATTTTCCCATAGTTACATGTTTCATGTTCTTTCCCTCTTCCCCAAACTCCCCTAACCCCCCTTAGCCAAGGCACAATTCCACTGGGTTTTACATGTATCATTGATCAAGACTTAATTCCATATTATTGAAAGTTGGACTAGAGTTATCATTTAGTGTCTACATCCCAAATAGTATCCCCATCAGCCCATGTGTTCAAGCAGTTGTTTTTCTTCTGTGTTTCTCCTCCCACAGTTCTTTCTCTGAATGTGGCTAGTTTTCTTTCTCATAAGTCCCTCAGCCTTGCTCTAGATCATTGCATTACTGCTAGTAGAGAAGTCCATTATGTTTGATTGTGCCACAGTGTATCAGTCTCTATGTACAATGTTCTTCTGGGTCTGCTCCTTTCCAGTTCACATGGAATTCCTCCAGTTCATTATTCCTTTGAGCACAATAATATTCCATCACCAACAGATACCACAATTTGGTGAGCCATTCCCCAATCGAAGGACATTCTCTCATTTTCCAATTTTTTGCCACCGCAAAGAGCATGGCTATAAATATTTTTGTACAAGTCTTTTTCCTGATTATCTCTTTGGAGTACAAACCAAGCAGTGCTATGGCTGGATCAAAAGGCAGATAGTCTTTTAAAGCCCTTTGGGCATAGTTCCAAATTGCCATCCAGAATGGTTGGATCAATTCACAACTCCACCAGCAATGCATTAATGTCCCAATTTTGCCACATCCCCTCCAACATTCATTACTCTCCTTTGTTGTCATTTTAGCCAGTCTGCTAGGTGTGAGGTGATACCTCAGAGTTGTTTTGATTTACATTTCTCTAATTATTAGAGATTTAGAACACTTTCTCATGTGCTTGTTGATAGTTTTGATTTCTTCATCTGAAAATTGCCTATTCATGTCCCTTGCCCATTTATGGATTGGGGGATGGCTTGATTTTTTGTACAATTGATTTAGCTCCTTGTATATTTGAGTAATTAGCCCTTTGTATGAGTTTTTTGCTATAAAGATTTTTTCCCAATTTGTTGTTTCCCTTCTAATTTTGGTAGCATTGGTTTTGTCTGTACAAAAACTTTTTAGTTTAATGTAGTCAAAATTATTTATAAAATAAGTAATTTTTTGAGGAAAGAATACAGCAAGATTTTTTTCTTATAAGAAAAAAATGAAGAGTGGGAATCCTGAGACCAAAAAATTTGCAAATTGTTAGGCTAGTTCAGTGATTCCCAAAGTGGGTGCTACCGCCCCCTGGTGGGTGCTGCAGTGATCCAGGGCGGGCGGTGATGACCACACTTTTTTTTGTATTACATTATATTCTGAGTTCAATAAATAGTTTCATAATTTACAGGGGGTGCTAAGTAATATTTTTTCTGGAAAGGAGGCAGTAGGCCAAAAACGTTCAGGAACCACTGGACTAGTGGATACATGCACTAGATTTGGAATTTGGAAGACCTAAGTTCAAATCTTACATCACATTTTTATTTAGCTGAATGACCTTGGGAAATCATTTAGCCCTTCTCAGGCTTGCTTTCCTCATCTTTAAAATGAAAATAATAATATTAGCACTTACCTAAGAGGACTATTAGAAAGCAGAAAGGAGGGAATATGTATAAATAACTTCGCAAAACTTAAAAGTGTTATATAAATGTTAGTTATTATTATCATCACAAAAGCCTTTTGAGGCAGTTAGTATATTTCTTTTTCTCTCCCTCTTATTCTTTTTTAATAACTTTTATTTTCTGTTATTCTGAATTTAATAGACATCGACATGAACATTTTTATACAAAGATAACATAGGATTGCATATGAACCTGGAAATCTCTATTACATTTAATTTTTAAGTATATAATAAAATAATTTCATAGCTATCCTGCTTGCCTGAGTCTCTCTCTGAACTTCCTTTATCTTCTATGTATTTTATTTTATTTTTAAGCAGCCACTCCCTCTTCTCTCCATACCATAGAAGGCATGATCCAGCAAAATGCATAGCTTATATCTTTCCTGTTTCCACTTATCAGTTCATTTTCTGGAAGTAAACATTCACAACTTATTCTTTGAATATTAAATCTGGGGCTGTACACAATGTTTCCTTGAATCTACTCATTTCATTCTTCATTAATCCATGCAGATCTTTCCAAATTTTTTTAAAAATTAAAATACTCATCCTTTTTCATGGCGCAGTAGTATTTCATCACAATCATAATTGATGGTCATCTCCTCAATTTTCAGTTCTTTGCCAACACAAAGAGAACTTCTATAAATATTCTGTAACATATAGGCTCTTTTCCTTTTCCCTGATTTCCTTGGGAAACAGACTAAGCAACAGTATTGTTGGGTCTAAGAATGTTTTATAGTTCTCTGGGCACAACTCCAAATTGCCCTCCAAAATGGCTGGATCAGTTCACAGTTTCACCAACAGTGTATTAGTGTCCCCACTTTTCCACTTCTCTAATATATGCCATTTTGTCCTTTTATCATTTGTGCTAATCTGATGGGTATGAGATATCTCAGAATTGTTTTGGTTTGCATTTCCCAAATCAGTTGTGACTTAGAGCATTTTATCAAATACTTATATATAGTTTTGATTTCTTTATCTGACAACTGACTGTTAATATCTTTTGTCCATTTATCAATTGGGTGAAGACGACTCTCATTCTGACAAATTTGACAAAAGTTCTCTATATATTTTCAATAAGAGACCTCTATCGGAGAGACTGTCTATGAAAATTTTTTCCCAATTCTCTGCTTTCCTTCTAATCTTGGCAATGTGTTTAATTTGTACAAAAACTTTTTGGTTTAATGTACTCAAAATTATCCATTTTACATCTCTCAATGCTCTCTATCTCTTATGTACTCATAAATTCTTCTCATAAATCTGATAGATGATGTTCCCTGTTGTCCTAATTTTCTTATATCTCCTTTTATGTCTAGATTATGTATCCATTTTGATCTTTTCTTAGTGAATGCTGTGAGAGATTGGTCTGTACCTAGTTTCTGCCAAACTAATTTCCAGTTGTCCCAGCAATTTTTGCAAAACAGTGATTTCTTATCCTAATAGCCTGGATCTATATTTTTTATCAAATACAAGGTTACTATAATCTTTTATTACTTTTTTTTATGTCTGTTCTGTTCCATTAATCTACCTTTATATTTGATAATTACTGCTTTATAATACATTTTTAAATCTGTTACTGTTAAATTACCTTTCTTTACATTTTGCTTAATTAATTCTTTTGCTCTTCTTGATCAGGAAGTGTATTTCTTATGATCAGCATTTGATACAAGAGAAAAATGAGCCCTAGAGAGCTAGCGACTTGTCCAAGGTTCAGTCATTTCAGTTGTGTCTGACTCTCTGTAACCCCATTTGGGGTTTTCTTGGCAGAGATCCTAGAGTGGTTTGCCATTTCTTTCTCCAGCTCATTTTGCAGATGAGGAAACTGAGGCAAACAGGGTTCAATGATTTGCCCAGAGTCACAGAGTTAGGAAGAGTCTGAGGCCAGATTTGAACCCAGGATGTCTCATCTCTAAGTCTAGCTCTCTATCCACTGAACCACCTAGCTGCCCCTCAGGAAAGGGTTTGTTTTTTTTTTTAAAGATTTTACTTGGCCAAGTAGATTGTACCCAATGCAATGGCAAGCATTAGAGCATTAGCAGAAAGTTGGAAGGTAACTTTCTGCAGACTTTGACTTGCTGATAAGCCTTTAGGAAAATCATCATTAGCACTGTCTTCCAGAGTTTTTGACAAGAATATTGTCTACTTTTTTTTAAGAATTTATTTTTTCAGACACCAGTGGAAATGTGCATCAGCTACTGGAGGGTAGGGGGTGGGGGGAGAGAGAGCAAGAACATGAATCATGTAACCATGGGAAAAATTTTTCTAAAAAATAAAAAATTTAAAAAAGAATTTTTTTTCAATTAGCAGGCATTTATTCTCTCCCTTTTACCCATATTCCCTACCATCATGGGGGGGGGGACAAAATTCTTGTAACTAATATGAATAATCAAGCAAACAAAATTGACCATGTCTAAAAATGTGTGTGCCCTGCATGTTGAGTTTATCACTTCTGCCTTTGACTTTTCAAAACCAGGACCAGGCTTATCCCCCAAAGAAATCAAAGAAAGAGGAGAAGGACCTGTATACAAAAATAGTTTTATCAAAATGTGCTTTTAGAAGTTTGTTTTCAATTATTCTAGACATTTTGACATTTGCTAAGTTGCACAAACAAATTCTAAATATGAGGCTAGGGCAGGGGGCATCCCATTTCCAGTCAGAAATCCAAGGCTCCCAAAAGGCAGGTGTCCCCCTTCTTGGGCTGCCTCATTGTCCTTCAAGCCAAGAGAGGTGGGGAAAGGACTGACCAGTGCCAGTGTATCCACTGCTAGTGCTCAAAGAAGAAGAGAAGGGAAAGGGAAGAAGCATTTATCTAAGCACTTAACAAATGCCAGCTCATATCATCCTCACAAGCACCCTGTGAGTTACGGGTTGTTATTGTCCCCATTTTACAGTTGAGAAAACTGAGACAAAGGCTAACTATAATAATAGCCAACATTTATATAATATTTATTATGTGCCAATAACTGGGCTAGGTGCTTTACAAATACTATTTCATTTGATCCTCACAACAACCCTGCAAAGTAGGTGATATTATTATCTCCATTTTAACAGATGAAAAATTTGGGGCAGACAGCAGTTAAGTGACTTGCGCAGCTTTGAGAAGCTAATAAGTGTATGAGATCAGATTTAAACTCAGGTCTTCCTGACTCCAGAGGTTCTACATTTAAAAGGCTGGCTACAAAATGGTTCCCACTTATGCTCCCAATTAGAGAACAGAACTCTTCAATAATAGGCTGGAGATGAAGCTCTCAGCTCGTCCTGTGCTAGGAAAATTCTCTTTCTCCAGGGTGGCTCCCATTGCACTCTCACGGATTAAACAAAAAGACACAAACAGAACAAAAAGATATCATAGGGCCGTCCATAGATGTTAATGAGAAGTAATATTAAATTCAGCAGATATAGCCTTTAAAAGCATAAATTAAAAACAAAAAAGCATACAGAAGTAAGGTCAGGGCGGAGTAGGTCTGGCTCATCCCTCTGTCTTGTTTCTCTCCAGCCAGCACTTGAGATAAAACATAGTCACACCCACCTCCCAGCTCTTCCATTTAGACAGAGGTCATCTCTCATGGTCTTAAGGGAACTGCAGATGTGGCAGACACCAGATGCTGCCCTGGTCACCCTGCTGCCGTGGGATGATCCCCGCCTCTCCTTTCTTCTCTCCTTCTCCTCCTCAGAAGTTCATATGTGAACATCTCTACCCAACCTGTCCAGAGCTGATCTCCCATTAGTTTTCTCTTTTTCACAGGTCAGGTTCTCCTTAGGAGTAAGAAAGGAAACAAGTATTTATTGTCTGCTATATACCAGAAGCTTTTACAAATATGATCTCATCTTGTTCTCCCCATCAAAATCCAAGTATTAAATATTCTCTCTCTCCCTCCTAATCTCTCTGTCTCTCTTTTTTTCTCTCTCTGTCTCTCCCTCCCAATCTCTCTCTCTCATTATCTCTTCCTCTCTGTCTCTGTCTAATTCTCTACCATTCTTTCCCTCTCTCTGTCTCTCTTTCTCATTCACTCTCTCCCCTCTTCCTTTCTCTCTGTCTCTCTCTCTCATTATCTCTTCCTCTCTCTCTCCCTCTGTCNTCTCTCTGTCTCTCTCTCTCATTATCTCTTCCTCTCTCTCTCCCTCTGTCTCTCTCACTCACTCCTCCTCTTCCTCCTCTCTCTATCTGTCTAATTCTCTATCACTCTCTCCCCCTCTCTCTTTCTCTATCTTATTCTCTCTCTCTCTGCCTTATTCTGTCTGTCTCTCCCCTATATATCTAAACATCTATATGTACACATAGACAGCTAGTGTATATATTACATATACATGTATAATATACGCATATACATAGCGATACACATATATATTGCTTAATACTTTGATTTTGCTGGGGAGATCCAAATGAGATCATATTTGTAAATATCCACATGACACCTGGAACTGTGCTTATGTCTATACAAGGCTCAGCCCCAAAAGTTCTCTGGGCTGATTTAAGGAGGCGTGCCTGGAATTTGGTGTGAAGAAATCAAATCAATAAGGTGCCTATGGGGGGAAAAAAAGAGCTTTGATATGTTGAAGAGGAAAGAAGAATGGTGACTTTTGTCCTGAATTCCTGACATCTCTTTTAACATTAAGTTCTTAAACATCTGTTTCTAAAACAGAGCAGGAAATCTCTGAGCGGTCTTAGTGCTTTGGTTCTGTCACGCGGCAGCTACAGGCTGTCTGACTTTTTTTTTCCTAATCCTACCAGGAAATCTGCCCCCCTCCAGCCCACCCCCACACACCCTGTTCCCCTCCTCTATAACTAGTTCAAAGCAGGGCATTTAATAACTATCTTTCTGTAGGGAGAATTCTCGAAGCCACTTTTATAAATGGCATCAGAAGATGAGTCATGGTCAAGAAAAGGATGCTGCCTGACTCTGGCTATGGTGATGAATGGGGCTGCTGATTTAACAACCCATCAGAAAAAAAAAAAAAAGAAAAAGCCTATCCCACGCCAGGCAGCCAGAAGAGACAAATTGCGAGAGTGTTTGTCAGGTATTTCTTCTTTGTGGCTACCTCTCTGATGCAAGGACTGTTGTTCCGGCCTGCTTTTCATTTGATGAGGCAGCTTTCAGAGCAGTACTCCCAATCTCCAGAGCAGACATTTCAATTGCTTCCAGTGATGGGGGTACCGAGAGTGGGGCTGGTGGGAGTCTGTGTCTGTGTGTCTGTGTGTGTGAGAGTGTGTTTAATGAAAAGTGAGGCACCATATGGTGGATCAGCCTGAGACTACCAGGTGTGCCAGGCCTCAGAATCTAATGTGCTGTTACCATAGAGACCAGAAACTCCTTTAACACTGCAGGGCCCCCATTCTACCCACCCACCCCCCCAGCAAGCTTACCAGTCTTAATAGGAGCAGGTGTTGTATTATACAAAAGGATTAAACCTTGAAGACACGCTTCCAGTATTTCTAATTTTTCTTCCTCAAAGCTGGCAATTTTGAGGCAAGATTTCCTCATTTTCTCCAGAAAATTCTCACCTTGACCACCCTTGCCTTATTACCCCATGAACTGGAGACTGTTATTGAATTGTTTAGGTCCAATAAGCTTCTTAAAAGCTAATGCTTAGACCTGAATAGAACCAGCAACTGAAGCTATAGGTCACAGTCGTCCTAACTGACACATATACACTTCTTCCAGTTGGCAGTGTTTTCCGTACAGTATCTCGCCTGTCCTAAAAGACAGGCATTACAGATATTATTATCTCTACTTTTAAAATGAAGGAACAGACTGTCCTGAGAGCTCAAATGATTTGCATGTGGCTATTCCGCTAGTAAAGGGTCAGAGGGGGGATTTGAATCTAGGTTCTTCTGCTACTAAAAACCATCATGGGGCAAGATAAATGGAAATGGGATTAAACTAGATAGAAGATGAATTTAGGTTCATCAATATCATTACTATATTCACTTGACCCAAAACATGGCCTGACTTCCTGGCGATTCCACATTGGGCACATTACTAAGGGAGTTTATGGCATTGACCAAATAAAAATAGCTAATAGGAACTCATCAAGAGGTACATTGTCGGGTCCTCACATTGATGATGAAATTCCAGATCTGGGAGGTGGACAAGTGCATTGATTGATATAATTCAGTCTCCCCAGGGATGGACAACTAAGAATCTAAAATTCCTTCCCTTTTGTTTTCACTGGGTGAAAGAATAGTTATGCTCCTTCTTAGGAAAATAATGATGTTACTGGAACAGATGACTCAATGTCCAAATTTTAAGAGGGTTTTTGCTTGTATTGGGCCAAAATTTGCCTGGTATGTTTATGGCTAAACAGAATATTATGTATCAATCCATATTCTAAATATATCCTTTATAAACTCAGGAGATCCTTATCTCAGTTCAGACTCATATTGATAAGCTGGATCCCCATACGGAGCTGGCTGGATCTCTAAAGGGTGGGAGAGAACATGGATTACAAAATGTCAGAAAATTAATATTAAAAAGTATAAAGTAATTAATTGACATGTAATCTGGAAAAAAATAGAACAAAAGTTTCTAGAGTTCCTGAGGAGTTGGGAGTGTCATAGAGGGAGAGAGGGAAAAAGGGAGGAAAGAGGTCATGGGAATTGGGAGAAGGGAGTCAGGAAAGACAGAGAGGAAGAAAGGGAGAGGGAAAGATAGAGGAAGAGGGGAGAAAGAATCTTTTTCTTCCCTATGTTATTAGTGAACCAGACATCATCACAGACTAAATGATGCGTGTTCTGAAGCCCACGTGAGAATTGTGTTAGCTAGCCACAGCACATGACTTTTGGCAATTCTGCCTCACTAAAATCCAATTCATGTGCAAGTCAGGACATCACTCATCATGATGTCACTGCTCTTCTTCAAAAAACCAAAGATGAGTAACAGCACATGCTTTTAAAGGCAGATTTGGCCAGTCCCCTCTTATTTTTTTTTCTAACTTTTTTTCTTTTTTCAAACATCAAAATTGACACTCACTCCTACTTAATTGTATCTTATTACATTTAGCGAATCATTGTAGCCTGTTGATTTATTTTTTAATCTGACTGTCATCCAGTGTATTAATTGTCCCTTATATCTCCATATCATCCACAAATTTGATAAGCACACTATATCTGTTTTATGAGAATGGTGCTCCCAGTTTGGTTCAGGAACTTTTTGAAATCACTGGAAATCCCAAGTTGACCCAGAACAACCCGACATGCTGAGATCCCTTCCAATACTGATATTTTATGATTCTGGGATTCTGCATGAAAGCACAGTCAGAATAGCTATCAAAGCTAAAGATGAAACCATGCTGGGAAAGGGAGCTAATAATGTGTGAGATGACAGGGTCAGGACCTAAAGGCATCATAACTGGCTATAATCACAAGCCAAAATTAACAGGACAAATCTGGACAATGGTAAATGCAAAGTCTTGCATTTGAAGTTAAAAAAAAAATCAAGTACACAAATATATGTTGTGAGAGAACCAGGCTTACCAATAGGTCTTAGGAAAAACATTTAAAGTTTTAATTATTTGCAAGACCCTTTATGAGCCAATGGTATGACACGGCTGCCAAAAAGGCAAATGCAATCTTGAGCAACATTAATAGAAATAAAAATATAAGAGTCAGGAAAAAAGGGGGCCAAGGGAGGGAAGCTTGCAAGCTCCACTGTATTTTGCCGTGGCCAGCCCATTTGAATACTATATTTCAGAGGGACATTAACAACGTCCAGTTTTTCCATAGGAGGGCAATCAGAACAGTGAGAAGGATTATTTTAATGTTCTATGAAGAACTGAGCCTGGAAAAAGGACTCAGGAGAAAGAGGGATGGTTAGCCAGGAAAAGAGAAGACTCAGGAGGAAGATAATAACTGTCTTCAAGTATGTGAAGGGTTAGTGTCCAGGAGAGGGATGAAATGGACTTTGTATGTTTTTTATGACTCCACAAGGATCAGCTAAATAGGAAGTTGAAATCCAAGATAAGGGAATGAGGGTACCCAATAAGAAAGCTGACCCTCAAGGAGTTCCTGTAACCTACCATAGGTAAACTACATTTCTGCCCATCAAAAGAACTAGCATGTGTACTAATCTGATTGCTGGGCCACTGTCTATGAGCTTCAATGGCCTTAGGCAGTAAAAAAATCACAGAAGAATTTCCAGCCAGGACAATTTTCTGGTATTAGAGAGAGTTGATGCCTAATTGACCCTAGATCCTAAAGATTTGCAGAGAGTACTCCGTGCATTCTGGAAAGTTTGCTGTGGACCAGGTTTCTATCTGACACAGGAAGGCAGTTTTCTTCGCTTTACCTTTTTTTCTTTGTGTGTTGAGAAAGGTCATTTGAGCACCAAGTAAGGTGCCAGTTGAGTGCTAAACAAATTTGGTAAGTCTTGCAAGATGTTATTTATTTGCTGAATCTGCAAAACCTTGTATTTGATGATATTGTGATTTTTATCTGTACATGGGATACTGTATAGGATAATGCAACATTGATTATTTTGATATTCTTTTCTGTATGGCCCTGGAAGCAAGAGAAAAGGTAATTTTAATACCTCCCCAGGGACTTCAGATGCTAAATTAGAAACATGGACTTGTGTTCAAAATGCACCTCTGCCTATTTGCCAGGACAAATACATTTTTCAAATGGAAAGAAAGCATAATGGAAGTTGAAGAAAGAGCCACATTACCTAAGATAAAGGCACCCTTAAGGGAGGTGTTAGGGATCTACTTCTGAGATCAACTTGAGACTTGGCACATATGGAGACGTTCTTCTACATTGGCCTAATACATGATTGGGAGCATCCTCTCCATTGGCTATAGAGTTAGAATTTCCTCTATCTTGAACACTCAAGAAGTTGAGCTATCTCCAGTGGCAGAAAAGAATATGCAAGTCTAGCAATTAAGACTTCATTACTCATTGTTTTTCTTCCCTTTATCTCACTGCCATTGTCCTGAAATTTTATTTTGGAAAATCAATCAAGTAACATGTGGCTTTCTCTGCATATATCTAAAGCCCTTCTGCACATCTAAACTTAGATGGAGTTGGTCAAATGAGAGAACGTCTGGGTTATGCCTTTCTTTTTTTTTAAAGCAGTAGTTTTCTTTAGAAGCTGTCAGCATGTTGAAGTGTGGAGTTGAAATTCTGTGTGAATATGGACAGTCAACAATAGGTACTTAAAGTTGCACCATTGCAAAATGGGTATCATCCAGGTATTTATATATTATACCAAAAAAAAATTTCCTTCCATGGTTACTTGCTGTTTAAACTTCATTTAACCACCAATTTTTTTTTAAATTTGTTTTTGGCACAACTTACCTCAAATCCATTCCAAGTTGAATATTTGTGTTCCAAAAAAAATAATTAGAATTACTTTTTAAAAGGGGAAGGGGCAGTAACTCATTCATTCACTCCTGGGACACCATAAAATGAGCTGGAGCAGAAAAGTCTGAGAGTCACCCTCTCCTTCCTCTGGGGCCAGGTAACCCCAAGAAACGGGCTTGGAAGTTTCAGTATTATTTTGTTTGTCCTCCCCAATTCTAGAAGTAGGAAGGGGAGTTCTTGACCCAAGAACTTCAGACATGAGAATGTTGGAACCCAGGATTCCAAGCCAAACACTGCATCTGGCCCATCAGGAAAACTCTAAGAAGCCATAGCTTCAGGATAATTCAAGACCAAAGGGATTTAGACTTGGAACTCTGTGCTGTGTAGGAACGGTGAACCTAATCCTCTTCTCTTCCAGTGATTAAGGTGGGGTTCAAGAGATTATGTCCCTGGGGAATTGGGAACAGAAAGTGGGGGTAGGAGGGAGAAGTTTGTATTTTGTTCAGTCTATACTTCTGAAGTAAATGTTCATCTATAAAAAGTTTTTAAAAAGAAAATATGGTGCATAGCTCCCAAGACATGCTGACCGAGGACAGTCTCATAAAGGAGTAATAACACTTCTTCTGAAGTCACAGAAGAAAATGACAGTTCCAACAACTGGTGGAAAGAACTCAGCAGAGAAGCAAATAGAAGCTTTGGAGACAGTGTAGAGCTTTAGAAGATGATGACTGTAGAATAAGAATGGAATAGGAGCAACAGTAAAATGAGCTGGAGAAGGAAATGGCAAATCACTCCAATACTGACCAAGAAAACCCCAAATGGTTGTATTGTGTTTTTTTTTTTCAGATATGACTGAAACGTCTGAATAACAAACAACAAAAGAAGCAGCAAGAGAGTTAGAGGGGTATGGTTGAGAAGCAGAACAGTCCTTTCTCACTAGATATTTTCCAGGAAATAATCCTTTCCCCACCAGCATGGGACTCTCAGGGAGACTGTACTCATTTGTACATAGAGGAAAAGGGCTAAGAATTATTCTATTACTTTTCATTGTTAATTACTTGATCATCTGACTTCCAACCTTATCACTCAACTGAAACTCTTCTCTCCATAATTTTCAATATTCACTTAATTACCAACTCTGATGGTTTCTTCTCAGTCTTCATTCTTCTTGACCTCTCTGCTATATTTGACATCATTGACCATCATATTTTTTAATATTCTCTCTTCTCTAGGTTTTCAAGACATTCATTTCTCCTAGTTCTCTTCCCACCTATCCAATTGTTCTTTTTGCTGCCTCATGACCCATATGATTCTCTGAAGGCTGTATCCAGGGGCTCTCTTTTCTTCTCTCTCTTTATTCTTAAACTTGAAGATTTCATCAGCTCCAATGGGTTTAATTAGTATCTCTATACTAATTATTCTCAGATCTATATATTCAGCCCTTGGCTCTCTCCTAAGCTAGAGAGAGAGAGAGA